>NC_079421.1:2173673-2223673 GCF_026213295.1 Gadus chalcogrammus
TCAGTGGGTTAAGTGAGTTCAGTGGGTTCTGTTAGTTCAGTGATTAACACGGCCAGTCTCTCCTGCATGTTGTGGCGCGTGTGGAGCTGTTGTCCACTGGCTGCTAGCGCAGGCTTTTATCACTCCGGAGTCCTTGTATGAGTGAGCTGCGTCCATCATCTACTAGACAGAAATAGATGTATGACACTTGTGAGAAGGTGCTTCACAAACAAACATGAAATGGAAAATGACTCTTTATTTGTCAGCCCATTTCCTTTCATACAGAAAGTGTTTTGTTCTGGCACGGGTGACATGTCTTTCCACCCACAGATAGCACTGGTAAATACCGCTGGGGCGTCATAGCCACAATATTTAACATTTAAATCAGGATCAAACCAGACTTTAAAAAAAAAATGAAATACGACCTAATATCCTTTCAGCAGTTTTGTTTGTTTGGGTGTTGCTTGAAGATTGTTATATTGAAGTTTACAGTGACATATTAATGGTTGTGTTTGAGTATTATGGAAGGGATATTTATTCATTTCATTTTTGTTGGTTTTATATGTATTTTTGGCTACATATATATTCTATTTTTTTTGGCCAAACTGCATGGGGTGGAGGCAATGCCTTGAGGTGGGAATGACTGCATGGAAACAATTTAAGAACGGTTGTACAATGCGTTTCCATATGGGAGTATTAGCTCCACCCTAATTAATCTTCATTATGGTACAGTTTAAGAACCCACTCACAGTAAGTCTGCTGCTACACCAATAACTCCCCTTTAACTAAAATATAGATATTTATAGCTTTATTATAGCTGTTGTTCTGTATTGTAGATGTGTATTGAATTAAATGTAAGCTAAGAATCAATTAGTCATACAATTGGTAATGCCTGAAATAATTTATACATTTTTTAGATATATTTTGTTGCAGATTGAGTGCATAAACCTTGGCCCACAAAATGGAATCAAACTAAATATCCAAGGTCTTGCTAGTTAGAAATCCTGTCGATTTTTTCATCGTTAAGCTATTTCATGGGCAGCTTGTATGATGATGATGATGATGATGTTGACGTTATTCATGAGGAAAGGTCAGCGTAGGAGGCCTGCGCGAGCACGTTGGTCCGTGTGAACGCTGGGTGTCACTGCGCGATTAAGTCACAGTGAAACCTTAGTGTTATCGAGCAGCACTGGCCTGAGTTTAGCATGCAAGCACTTCCACATACATTCCCTGTGACATGTCTAACCCTGTGACATGTCTTAACATGTGACATGCCTTAACCCAGGGATGGGCAATCAGTGCGGCCCGCATCCTCACTCAGTCAGACCCGCACATAATAAAAAAAGAAAAAAAGAAAAAAAAAAGAATAATAATAATTGATCGAGTTACAGAAAACTCGGTCAGGAAAGATGAGAAGAATTCATAGAATTCGAAGGCTAACCCATGCGTCTAGTTTGCTTAGAAGCGATATCAGTCATTAAAGATATCCACTTAAGTCGCCACTACAACTACTACAACTGCTTGTTGGGTTTGAGTTCATTGAGTTGTTGCACTTAATGTTGGGCCACTGTTTATCAGTTTTTTGACTTCATTGAATGATGATGTATGTGAGCCCTTTGCACTGATAAAAATACTGACCATTCATGTGGCTGGTTCAATTGGGTTAGGGTTAGTTCAATTAACATACCGTACATAGGTTATGATTCTGGATGATTTTTTAGGTAGTGGCCATCCCCAAAATACACCAGAATACAGGAAATCATATCTACCAAATTCAAAATTGTGTAGCTTCTCTCAGCTCACGTTTAGTTGAAGTGTGCAGTCATGTGGCCCTCCGATGGTTATGATGAAAAATGTGGCCCTCTTTATCATGAAAGTTGCCCATCCCTGCCTTAACCTGTTCCATGTCTCGACTAATAGAAGCATAACCATTGCTTTCTTTAGGATGTGCGTCTAGAGTTCGGTAAATTAGTCGAGAATAAACTACAACCTTGCATGCAGACTCATTTAGTCACACACACACCGTAGAGGAAAACATGATGGTTACAAACCGCCATTCAAATGATTTCTGGTCTGCGGTCATCAATGAAGGCAGAATGATCAAATATTAATACCGGCTTCTGTTTCAGGGATCCTGTCAGTGACGTATTGTCTACGAAATGTGTGCGAGTGTGTGTGTGTTGGTTGCTGCGTCTGTGTTTGCCTGTTTAGTGTGTGTGTGTGTGTGTGTGTGTGTGTGTGTGTGTGTGTGTGTGTGTGTGTGTGTGTGTGTGTGTGTGTGTGTGTGTGTGTGTATGTGTGCACCTGGGGGGGTGCGAGTGTTTCCACGCATTGAGAGGGCTCGGGTGGGAAATGTAATTGGGTCCATTGTGATTGGCACAGAGCATGCGTGCAATGCAGACCTTTTCTTTTTTCCAAAGCCAGGACCAGCAGGTCGTCCGGGAAACGTGTGGCGCCACGATGGATCTGGTTCAATATGACAGAGTAAGCTGATCACCTTTGAAAAAGAGACCAAGCATATTTCATCTATAGATATATGTGTGCGTGCGTGTGCGTGTGCATGTGTTCGAGTGCATGTGTGTGCCTGCCTGTATGCGCGGGTTGGCT
This sequence comes from Gadus chalcogrammus, assembly GCF_026213295.1. Lineage (NCBI taxonomy): Eukaryota > Metazoa > Chordata > Actinopteri > Gadiformes > Gadidae > Gadus > Gadus chalcogrammus. The sequence continues at coordinate 2,176,260 of NC_079421.1, forward strand.
TGTGTGCCTGCGTGCGTGTATGAAAGAAGAGAGTGTGATAATCAGACGATCCTAATCTACCCTGGAGACAGTGTGTTAAGATGGCTATGATAATTCATCCACTATAAATGGTCCTCCATTTATAGATTTTAATGAAATCCTAATTGCCAGCTTAATAAACTTCCCCACTTTTATGGAGACATAAGAAATAGGCAAGAGGACAGAAATTATTTTATTCTGATATTTATTACACCCATTTGACTTCCACGCAATGAAGTTCAAAATTAGACCCATGTTGAAAATGATCTCAAATCGTATCATTGGATTATCTAATTAGATAGACCTATTTCCATATATGATTTACCACCCAGCACAAGGATGGGATATCAAACTCCATTTAATCAAGATGCTATCCTGCATTGGGACGTATAAGACGTTGAGAAGGCTGTGGTTATCATCAGGACCAAAGATACATATACCTGCATATGTATTTACTTGTATATAACCAAGCTACCTAGCTGTCTAACTATCTGCCTACCTACCTACCTACATGATGACCTACTACCTGTCTGCCTACCTACCTACCTACCTACATGATGACCTACTACCTGTCTGCCTACCTACCTGTTAACCTACTACCCGTCTGCCTACCTACCTACCTGATAACCTACTACCCGTCTGCCTACCTACCTACCTGTTAACCTACTACCCGTCTGCCTACCTACCTACCTGTTAACCTACTACCCGTCTGCCTACCTACCTACATGATGACCTGCTACCTGTCTGCCTACCTACCTACCTACATGATGACCTACTACCTGTCTGCCTACCTACCTGTTAACCTACTACCCGTCTGCCTACCTACCTACCTGTTAACCTACTACCCGTCTGCCTACCTTCCTACCTGATAATCTACTACCTGTCTGCCTACCTACCTGATAATCTACTACCTGTCTGCCTACCTACCTACCTGATAACCGACTACCTGTCTGCCTACCTACCTGGATACCCACTACCTGTCTGCCTACTTCCCCACCCACCTTTCATTGCTCATCTTGTTGTCAGTCTTGTCAAAGTGTGAGTCTCTTGTCCTGGACGTCTCCCCTCCGTCCTTGTTTGTATTATTAGTCATTCGTTTATTTGTTGTGGCTTTTACATTTGTGTTTACTGTTAATGCCCTTGCGTTTTTAGATTTGCTAGGTTTGGGTACTTAGTTGGAACTACCTGTGGTAGAATGCTCTTATATATATTTTGTTGCTAATACGTGTCAACTTAAACGGCTCAACTGAGATTTCAGTGTTCCATCAATGGTTGGGGCTATCCCTGTGGTTTGCATTCGGTGATAACAAGGTTATAAGTATGTTTGATGCATTTAAAGAAAAATCCTCTTAACTCTAACTGACAACCAAATTGTAAAATTGTATTTCATAATTTGTCATCATTTTAGATAAGACATGTTTTAACTGGCATCTAAAATCAGGTGTCTTTGATGCTTTTATGTATTTAATCATGTATTTATAAAAAATGTCTCTTTCCTCATATCCGCATCACATGACAACTGTAAACCACAGCAAAAGAGCATGGGCCTACTCCACTTTAAATCCCTCAAGAAAAAAAATGAACAAACATATTTACCCAAACCAAATGATGCCATTTAAAACATTTATCCGTTGATGAATTATATATATCCAGGAGTATAAAAAGGGCTATGAAATGCTCAAACAACTAGGCTAAAGCTCCTAGGAGTGCATGCATGATCAAACTGCGAAAGAGTTGTTCCGAGGAGGTGAGCAGATATGAGCAAAGATAGAAAATAAATAAACCCTGGGAAGAACACAGCGCAGGGATAGACAGAACGGTTCAGAACGCAGCCACAGAGGAAAAGGGGCAACGGGCCATGTTTTCAGTTTTCCATTGACCCTACATTTACACTGTAGGCTTGGAGAACTCGGTTCGACGGCCCTTGGCTCTCTGGAGGCTATTTTCCCCAGGACTAATGTTCACAGTGGTCTGTTCTCTGGGTATGGATTCTATATTCTATAAAGCTGTTTCTGTATGGCATCGTATTGGGGGTGCCATTTAATCTCGGAACAGACGTTGATTTTGCATTCTTATGCTTCTCCTGCAGTCATGTGGTCGCTGCTGGAACGTGGGCGGACGTCCATTCTGTAGTGTAGGTGCTCCAATATTGTATGTCGTAAACCTTACTTCTAAGCCAGTTTGCATATAAGTGTCTCTTAAATAAATGAATGCAAATGTCCTTTGCATCATCTCTGCATGTTGTACTCCCATTGGGGATGCAGGGTTCCCCCCATCCCGCCGCCCACCCTATCTCCCTCTGAGGTGAGCAGGGATGGAGCTGCTCCATTAAACCTGCAACGGATTTGAAATGTCAGAATGTGTGCAGGTACATGAAGCACAGATCTCCATAGATGGAGGGAACATAGGAGCTTTAGAGGAGCTTCAGCGGAGGACGCTTGCCCCCGCAAAGTCCATTCATTCCTGATAATGGACACTTCGAAGGGCATTATCCCGCTTCTACCACGGTCACTTGCCGAAGAAAATAAATTCAGACCATTCATTTATATTTTCATGCGTTTTACAATCCAAATATCAAGTTTTTTCAAAAGCCATAACTTTGTTTCCCTGGTAACGCCTGAGGGTTTGACTAATACCTGGAACAATCATTACCCTCCCGTAAGGTTCTTATGCAACGGAAACGTTGTTCACTCCTCCAGTATATAGGACAGACCATTGCTACTACTTGGCAACGGGAGGTATTCTAGTTCGCTCAGCTATGCGCCAGAGAGCTAAAGTTATCCACTGTACATATTTATAATTCGAAATTCGTCCCAGCCTTTATACCAGAGATACTTTAGGGTCTATAACCGTGTTGTTTGATTACAGTTGAATTCACTTTTCACAATTAACCAGCTCTCGTTTTGAAGACCGAATCGCCGCGCCAGTCGTTTCAATGGGAATCGCGACGGTCTATACTTTCAACATAAAGTGTACATATTTATTATTTGAAATTCGTCCCAGCCTTTATACCACAGATACTATAGGGTCTATATCATTTAACATCGTTTTCTGATTACAGTTTAATGCATTTTTCACAAATTACCAGCTCTCGTTTTGAATGCTGAACAGACAATTTGACTGGAACTACTTAGCAGTTGTCCGTATATCAGGGGTTGCACACCCTGCAGCCAATTAGAATCGAGTATTCCCCCGATATATATTGTAAACATAATATTCATTATATATTATTGGAAATTTAAACCATAATGATAATATGATATTGCTACAAAATTACCATTTTGTTTACATTAAATATGACCAATTTATGTTCTCAATAATAAAATACTGGGATTATAATATTGATCCTATAATGGTTAGACTAAAAACTTTTGTCAAGATAAAATACAGATAAACTCATTATAAACATTATAATAAAGGTCTGAAGTCTGAGTCTCTGTCCTACTGTCACGATCCTACTGTTGGGTAATGTTAAGCTAGGGGGTAACTGGTTGTCGTGCTAACTGTGGGAGTGGCTCCCTTGATTGGCCTTGATTTTGGTCACCTGAGGGATCCAAGATGGCGGACAGAAGCAAGATGGTGTCTGGATAGACAGCATGGTGCCCAGACTTGGTTACACTCAGAAACCACAAGACTTTGTAAAACCTAATCGCCCTCATACAAGGACAGTACCAGGATTAAGGATTCCTACTGGGAACGCGACCACTCCTTTGTCGTGTATGTCTGTCAAGTGTTCGTCTGTTATATATATAAACAATGACCGAACGGGACAGGCTATCGTTTACCCCAACGCTTGGGCTATCCCTCAACAAGAGAGAAGGACCAGAGCTCGCCAGGAACCCAGGTGAGTCACTGCACACGTAGCCGGAAGCTAGTTGCCTGCCAGCTGTTTTGTTACCACTTATGTGTCTCGAATCATGCTTAGACAAAGAACCGTTTTGAATATACCAGTGGGGTCGTGACCAACCTCGACCAGTCCTACCAGTACCAGTCCTACCCGGACCAGTCCTCCCAGTCCTTCCCATTGCCGTCCCCTTGTGAGCTGGGAATAGGTAGACAGAGTGGAAGGGCGAAGGGCTCATAGCAGCAGGTCCTGTGTGTGGAGGCGTGTGTCTGGGCTCTGTAGCGTGTTGTGTTGTGGATGCACTGCAGGGGTGAGAAGGCTGAGTCTCCTCTGAGTCTGTGCTGGTCTTGCACGGGGCCGCCATGCCGCTGCTAATGGGCCCACTGACAAGACTCAGTGACCCACATTGGAGAGACTAGGGCCGCGGCACTGTGGCCGAGTCTGCAGGGGCTGCTGAAAATCGCTCTGTTGTGTGCTGTCTCCCCTGTGTGTGTGTGTGTGTGTGTGTGTGTGTGTGTGTGTGTGTGGGGGGGGGGGGGGGGGGGGGGGTGTGTGTCTGTGTGTGTGTGATGCGCACAAAAAACGAATAGATAAATAAGATAACGAGGCAGAGGGGAGGACTGATGTCGACTCCCTTCTCCAGAAAAGCTTGTCTTAATAAGTAGTTTATTTCATGCCTTCCAATGGAAAGGAAATATTACAGCGAAAACCAACAGAAAACAACTAGTGTGTCATGAGGCTGTGAAAGCTAGCCTGGCTGTCTACTTAACAACTACTCTGACACCTCCTCCTGGCTGGGTCCTCAGCCGACATCGTACAATTGGACTAGTTCATTACCTGTGCTTCCATGCAAACCAAAATAAATAACATTTGCAACTAACTATGTTTTCTTTTAAAAGCTGGTTGGAAAACAAAGGATGATTAAATAGCTTATTGCAATTCCCTTGACATACTTAATAGTGCCGTGAAATATTTAATTGTGAAATATGAAAGACTTGAAATCATGAAGACAGCAGAAATACAAACAAATGGAAAATAAATGTTTTGATATATTTTAGGGGGTGATCAAATTAGCTGTTTATATAGTTAACTGGTTATTCTGACATGTTAAACAATAAGAGATTACGTCAAACACAAACAGCACAAACACTAATACAAACGTCGTTAGGAGGGATGAAGGTGTGTGTGTGTGTGTGTGTGTGTGTGTGTGTGTGTGTGTGTGTGTGTGTGTGTGTGTGTGTGTGTGTGTGTGTGTGTGTGTGTGTGTGTGTGTGTGTGTGTGTGTGTGTGTGTGTGTGTGTGTGTGTGTGTGTGTGTGTGTGTGTGTGGTTGCCCTTGGCTGCTATCCACGCGGGGGTACTAGTTGCGGTGGTAAAGGCAGACCGGGGTGATATTAGGTTCATGGCACACAACAGTTTCCATTTTTTTTTTTTTTTTACAAAACCCCCAGCAGCACCCCGGGAGTCACACTGTACAGAGGGCACGCCTCGCGCACGGCAGCGCAGCGCGTCCATTCCAGGAAATCCTAGCGCTGAGCTGAATAATTGATTATCCGAGTCTCCCCGCTGTCTCTGCGATCCGTTTCTTTATCAGCCTCTCTGTCTTGTCTGCCGTCTGCCTGTGTCCCGGCCAGGCCGTCGTCAGCCCGCCCCGGCCTCGCCCCTTCCCGTCGGCTGGTCCCTGGCTCAATATCGCTCAGCATATACTATTAACTCTCTCCAGCGACCGGGCCAGGCAGAAGAAAGTTTAGTGTTCAATTGAGTTACCGTGGGGGGTAGAATGGGATACAGTCCAGGGATACGCAGTGGCAGATACACACGCACGCACACACGCACAGCCACACACACACACAGGCACATCCACATTCCACTCAACAATGTGCGTTGCTGTTCAGTGTCTTTATTTACTCCATTAGGAATCCTAAACGCTTCAAACATTTTTGAGGCGGGTAATAAAGGCTGTTTTTTTTAACTGAAGAACATATCAGGCACGGATCGGTTCAGAACTTGAGATATTTGTTGTTTATGATCGCTCTGCACCGGGAACACACACATATGCTCACACTTGCACGCACACTCTTAAGCACACAAACACAGAGGGCTCCCGACTGCATTGAGTAGCTTAAGTGTTTTAGATTTCATTGGGAGGATATGAGTGCATTAAACCACAGGATGTGTGGGGCACAGTGAACACACGTCTGCTGAGGAGAGACCAGGGCCATGACCTAATGCTACAGCACCATCAACCAGTCAACACTCACAGAAATAAGGCTGAAGACATTTCAAAAATAATTTCAACATTCCGGTGTTTCTTCTGTTTAAGTTTCCTTCTCATTACCCGCGGAAAATAAACAGGAAATGACTAGATACTATGAAGCTCATTAGAGTTGCAAGGTCAAACAAAATTGCTGTTCAGTCTTTTATTGGTTCCAAACAATCCCTCTACCCCTGTAATCACAATCTAAGTATCTGTTCGATTTTTCCACCCAGATACTGTTGCTCTCCTGCCCCTGAAGGGATACGTTCCCATTTGCAGAGAATGCATTTTTACCCGCAAGTCACGTTCCTGTGTGTAGATAGCAAAGCTACACGCTGTGGAGACAGATTCCTTGTCACATGCTGAATTACACTAATAGTACTTTCCGTTTGCTCCCAGACTGCGCTAGCGTCTTAATTGATGCCTCTTGTCAGGCACTCTGTAGCGGCGGCGGCACAATGCATAACAAACATGTACACAGTGATAGACGAGGGGGGGAAGGCACCCTAATGGGGAGAGATTATTGATGTGTCATTAATCCAATGTGTCATTATCTATTTTCCAAACGCCGATGCTTCCCCTCTCGTGACGTCTGACGACAGAACCTCTCACGTGCCAACTCCATTTCCACCGAAGGAGCGTATTATGCACGTCCCACCCTGCTGGTTGATGTGTTGGCCCGCTAACAAGATCCCACAATAGACTCCCCGGCTCAAGGCACACTCCATATGGCACCCGCCTGACCCAATACAGAATGTGAAGACTGAGAATGTGATCCTAGGGTGCACTCACACTAGGCCATCTGGCCGTGGCCGTGTGGCCGTTTTCACACCTAACCGTGCTCAACTGGCCCCATTGTTCTCTGGCCTGCACTCACACTAGGCCATCTGGCCGTGGCCGTTGGCCGTCGCAACTGTGGCCTAGCCACGGTAGGCTCTTGTACATACGTCATCACGTCGTAATACGTCATCACCAAGCGTCCGCTGCATGGACCATAATAAAGTCTGCCGCCAGTCAGAGTTTTAACAATGGACAACAACACAGAGAACACAGTTCGCACTTTGCTGAGTCTGTTGCTTATTTGGATATATGTTTACCGTTTAATGGGAATGAAGGCTTGTCGCCGTTATTATGTCCGTGGTCGTCGCATTGACTATACGTCATCCAGCTCAGGTTGCGTAGCCGTGCGCGTGCGTGTGTCGGCTCATTAGCATCTGTACCGTAGCGGCCCGTTCCGTAGCAGCACACCTCTCCCAAGTGGCCAAATTGGCACGGCCTGGCCAGACTGGCCACACTCACACTGGCAGATTTGAGCACGGTTAGGTTCTAAAACGGCCACGGCCAGATGGCCTAGTGTGAGTGCACCCCTACTGTCCTACTTGGGACCACTGAGGACCACGCTAGGTCGGTTCTCTGCTGTGTAGGAGTATCGTGTTCTTTTTAATGTTTTAAATGAACAATCTCATGCATTGGAATTCCAATCGAGCATCCAGGTTTCCAATGCAACCAAACTTGTACGGTGTAGTGTGATACATTACATTGTTAGTGTAATGCAATATCATATTTTATAGTATTGTAATAGCTATTTATGCTTTCAGTGTTGCCAAATTACTGGACCTTAGGATAACAGATTGTCTAATCAGACACACCCAGCAGTGTTAAATAAAGTTAGTTTAGCCAGACAAAATGTGTTTGAGTACATTTACTTGCTTTTTCATTTAAATTTGTTTGTATTTGAGGAAAGCCCTGCCGGATTTACCAATCCATCTGGGAAAGAATGCCACAGTGATTGCCTCTTTATTTGTACTTTTATTCATTACACTTTTGGCTGCCAATTATTGTTCCAATTAGTCTCAGGCCTTGGGACACCTTTGCAATAAGTAAAGAGATTGCATAACTATATCTGTTACGATACAAAGCAATGCCCTGTTTTCTTTGTAGACGTAAAACGCCACTTTGTGGGGATGTAATAACAGTTAAGAAAGGAAGGTGAAGTAATTTGGACAAACGGGGTTGAGTCAACTCAAACTCAAAGATCTCTTAAGCGCACCTCTTTCTTTATTCGATAGCTGAAAAACAGATTAGAAGTCTGACAACGGCAAGTAAAAACCCAAAGCAATAAACAGTATCTCTTGAAAACGTCTCAGGGGTAAAAAAGAAAAGTAAAGCGAAGAGCTGGACTCGCTCACTTCTCTCCTCACTCCCATGTCTAATAAATTAAGAAATAAGCAGGGTTAGACAAGTCAGATCATCCACTGCATTAGATTAGATTATTTTATTTTGCCTCCGACGCCGTGTTATTGCTTTGGGATCCCAGGAGAAGCGCTCTCTAGCCCGCGTGTGGAAGCTAGGTAGGTGGATCCAGCCGGTGAAATTGGGTATGGCCTGCGAGGATGCAGCCAGGGGAGCGAAGGGTAGCGAGCCGGGGGAGGCTGAAGCAGAGCAGAGTCAAGTTGTTGGAAGATGCAAGGGGGCTCGGAGAAGTTCAGACTTAATAAGAGCTCCTCTGTCTCTTTCGCTCTTCCTCTTTCTTCTTCTCTCTGGGCTGTGGGACTGGGAGGTCAGCAGCAGGGGACGGAGAGGGAGGCATGAGGAATGGATTGAAGAGAGCCCAGATGAGAGTCCATTGAATAGTTGTTTACGATGCTCTTCGTGGGCCTCTTTCATCTAGCCGGCGCATCATGGATATGCAGTATCGCCATGCTCAACAATAATAATAACGCGGCATGAATTAAGGTTTCATGATAGTAAAAAGAAAATTGCCATTGAGAGAAGAAATGTCAAGTATGGGAAGAGGGGGGAAAAGAAAGACCTGAAAGACGGGGGACAGAGAGGAATAGCGGCGGTGCGTTTTTAATATGGAAAGGGAAATGTGGAAGCAGGAGCAGGGCCAGGGCTCTCTAGAGCAGCCATGAACACTGTGGATTTGATAAAACGGCGGAATATGAATTCCAGTCGATCATAATATAATATGCCGGGGGGAATCTATTATGGCGGCAGTATATTAGTCTCCTAGCAGCCTAGTTCCTTGAGGTGCGGCGCTCGCGGCTGCTCGGTGCCTGTGAAGGGCTCCCCGCTCCCCGTTGAGGGTAAAGGGCCGATAAGGGGGACGGTGGCCGGCGTTAAACGCATCAGGATTGATTGTGTGAAGGATACCTCCTGTCATGCCCCTAAGAGTCCTCACTCGTACGGTAAGCAGGATCAATATCATCCAACGACGACGACGACATCTGGAAGAAAACAAAGGCACCTTTGTGTATGCAGCGATCGGCTAGAGGTTGGGCGGACGTCATGTGGCGGCGACGTTGGCGTAGAAAGAAAGCATTCTCAACTTATCTTAACAGAAATCAGTCATTTCTGATTTATTTAGTTATAAGGGGTTATCAAGGTGTGCATTAAAGCATCAGAAAATACAGTGCCATGCAATCCATTGCAATCTCAGGTCAATCAAGTGGATTTATTTCCTTCGACTCTTCAAGCTGAATCAAGCTGATTCGTGGCTAGGTAGCTACTTGGTGACCAATCAGAGTACACTCGCGTGGCGACAGAAGGATGCTGCAGTGTTTTGGAACTGGAGGAAGTGGCTATAGACCACACCCCTAAAACTCCTGTGTCTTTGAATATACTTCTCCACATTTTTCCTAACAAACTATACTGATACGTTTGTAGTCGACTCGATACAATACAGATATTTATCTCTTATGTTTTTTAATACCCGATCAGCACTGTGTTAATTTATTGTTAATTTTGGCCTTCTCTTAATATTATGACAGCTGTGCCGAGTTGAGATGGTTAAGTTTGGGAAGTTCTGCCGCATCTTTTTGGTAAATTAATGCCAACAGTCAACTAAAGAATAAATGCAAACGTAGCCCTGAGGTAGAAATTATTCATTTATTTCATCAAATTAATTTGACAATACCATTACTGTTTCAGTTCCATTAGGATGGTACTACTTAATTGTTTGAACATAAGTGGTTTTAGAGTTTCTCTGGTTACCGCTAATGGTGCTGTAGATATTGAATTGAGTTTGTCATTTGTTTCGTTTTGTATTTTGAAGGATACTATATTATTTGTTATTAGAGTTGGTAATGTACTTTCCCCCCGTGGACGTAGTTCTGCGAACAAACAGACTGAGGTGGTTCAGCCACGTTGAGTGCGGCACTGGCTGGTTCGCGCATCTAAGAAAAATGGAGGTGCCCTCTGAGAAGAGATCAGGAAGACTGAGTGAGACGTGGGAGGAGGTAGTGCGGCAGGTCCCAGCGAGGCTTGGCATGGATTCCACAGACACCCAGAACTGCTCCGTGTGGAGAGGGTGTTTAAGACGATGACAAGTCATACAGGCCCCACACTCAGGAGAGGAATGATTCAGGCTTGGATGAAATAAACTAATAAACTATAAACTATGATGTTGAAAGTATATTTCGCACTAATCCCAGTCCCCATCATTACTCTACATTGTTTTCAGTCAAGTCAAATTAATTTGTAGTAATTATGACATGTTATGGCTTTTAAATTAACAGGCAATATGCTAAAGTAGGGCATATTGTGCTGCATTGTCCATTATTGCAGTTTGCTCAAGATTGATTATCGTGAACATATCATTTGTTTATATAACGGCAGAAAGAAAGTAAAGCCTGTAGTCTGGGGAAATGAATGCAACCCTTGCGTCCACGAAAAGCAAGAACAATCTGTGTGTGTTCAAGGAATGGCCCTCTTTCTCCCTCCAAATGGATTAAGGAAAAGGCATTACTGGCTCGCCTATGTGTGGGGGGCACAGAGACACATAAACACACACACGTATTTAAACACCCACACACCCACACATGCACACACACAAAGAGAAACAGAGGAGAATAAAATGATTTGAAATAGAATTATTTCTGGTCCAGTGCACTAAGTAAAAATCAATTCCCCATTATAGAAATAGGATACAGAGAGGAATTAAAACTTAATGAGGTTTTCCGGCTTGAGTCCACCCACTGTTAACCCTCCACTTGGCAGATGCCAGACATGTCTGTCAGCCCGCTGCGGCTCGCGTTGGATTGTTTGGAGATGCAAATGTAAAAAAAAAACGCACACACTCTTGTTTGTTGCATGCCATGTGTAACGTAAGAGCATTAAGTGTGCATCTTTGCATGTCAACATAATGACAATAACCATTATCTCGTCTGTCTTCCCTTCAGCCGCAGGTATAACAGATAATCTGGCATAACCCCAGCACATACACGCACACGCACGTACATGCACACACCGGCACCCGCGCACACACCCACCCACACCCGCCGCACACGCACACAACCACAACCACACGCACTCACTCATACACATTACACATCCTCACCCATCCTTCATCCAAACATGCATTTTTACTTGAAGATGCAGACGGATAACCCCAGATACATGATATGCACACACCACACACACACACGCCCACACACACACTCCCCCCCCCCCCCCCACACACACACTCACACACGGCCATATTCACACATTTGTATGCATAAGAATTTACACACGCATTCAGCCGTTCCCTCGCTCGGCGTCTCCTTTTGGGTCGGCTGTATTGATCTGCAGTTGATCCGCGTTGACAGAAGACAAAGTGTTTCATCTGACAGCCAATTAGATTGGGCTGCACTGTCTACCCAGTCCTCCTTGCAGTGCTCCCTCCCAGCCAGAGGAAGCTGGGTAAACACTGGGCTAGCCATGCTAACGCTGGGCTTAATATGGACGTTTCGTTTTGGGGGAGGAGAGCGCACAGGGTTTAGCCTCCATGATAACCCTTTGCCCGCTTGACTGTATCGATTTGGAGCTTGGCTTCCATTCATCTATATCGAGCCATCGAGCCATCTATGCTTCTCACTTTTGCAAGCGTCGGTCAGGAGAGAGAAAGAGAGAGAGAATTTGCATAAGAGCTATGCTACAGGATCCTGTCACCAGCAGTTGGCCAATCAGTCTAACTGCCCCGCGCTGAGGCGTCGTCACGACGACACCGCGGAACAGAACCTGCTGACGGTGCAGCATGGCTGCGTCCCCTCCAACACCGGGCAAACCCCAGGTCCGGCCGTGAGCTTTAGCTTCAGAGCGACTGTCATGATCTGCGCACTCGTCTCATCTTCTTGACGCTCTACTACGAGGGCTCCTGTACGAGACTAATGAAACACCTCGGCTTCCTTTCGCGACACAATTAAAAATAGGAAGTGATGGCCCCATGATCGGAACCCGGTCAAACCGCCGCAAACCGAGCGGTGCAAAACGGAGTCACCTTTTTTTTTTCGCCGTCTCTCTCCCTGCTGTCAGCCTACCTCACAGACGTAGACACACACTCCCATTTCTATCTGTTGGCAGAGAATGGGACTTTAAGAGCCTCCAGTGACGTAGTGCGGCCGTCGGAGCAGGAGATCCCTTGTCAGTATGTCAGGCCTGCTGAAGCGAGGTGTTCCATTAATCTTTAAGATGTTACTCTGTCTCGATATTCCCTTCCCCAACGTTATTCCTACGTAGATCCGGTTTGAGCTAGTCAAACATTCAGGCAGAGAGGCCATATAAAGCAGAGGAAGATACCGACTGTCTCTGTAGCAGTGATTCATAGAGTTCTCTGCGGTTTGAGCCACAGAGAAACGGACAGACGTGATTATTCTAAAATATGAAATGAAATACGAGCACTCGCCGCAGACGAAAACAAACCTGATGGAAAACGACAGACACCAAACGATCCGGTTGCAAGTTTATCACACGGCATTGAAACAATATTGGTCTGGCTGTCTTGATTTTGAAAAAGAACCCTTGCCCTTTAATGTCTATTTAATGAACGAGATTGTGAACAAGTGCTGTACAAGCACTGTGAAAATTAGCCCTCCAGAGGGGGCAATTTCTATCCTTATCTTAATGGAATAGTTGATTATCTCCCGTTATGACACCATCACTTGTGCTTATCTTAATCCATCTATGCCCCATGGACAAGCCTCTATGTTCTCAGTTTGGTGTTAACAATCGACCCTAGACAACACCAGGAAAATAGTGAATCACTAGTTCCGCGTCCGACCCTTCAAAAGAGTCCGAAAACCTCATTTAACTTTTCTCATCAATCATTTAACTCAACTTTTGTCGCCTTTTTTATTTTTATAATTTTTAATACGTTTGATAAGAGTTTTGTATTCAAAGCCTTCCTCAGGTCACTGACTCTGAAGAGCCTTTCACTGACCCCCCCCCCACCCCTCTGTGGCCCCTGAAGCACATTTCTGGGGGGTCTCTATCAAATATTTAATTGTATTGAAACGGTTTTGTCATTTAAATGCAATTTGCTTGGGTTGCTAGGATATGTGTTAAAATATATATCCAGAATAAATACATTTTAATACATTTTACAATTATAATTCAAAAGGGAACTTGGATGATTAAAGTTGTTAAAGGATTTTGATCAAGGATTTTTTAATCTCAAATGTTTATGTTAAGCCAGAATGGTTTTGGTTGGAGATTGGGAGAAGAGCGATTGTTAGCCATCGAGCGATTTGGAGAACGCTCCCACCTCTTCCTGCTGCTGCTTGCTACATTCTTCACCTGTGTGAAGGGATGGGAGGAGAATGCCACTGAACCCCTTCCAGCCTGCTTTACAGGAATCTTTTATTACTTGAGAGGCTTTTTTTTATGGAGTGAAAACACATGCAGAAAAAATTGACTTTAAATTTAGTGCAATCGATCTAGGACTACTGGGAACAACGTCGCCATAAACAAATTATAGTCGCATCGCGAAGAGTTATGAATCCTATGAATCCTTCTGTTTTTTTTATATCCAAGGCCCTCAAAGGTTGGAGTACAGTTAAATCCTGCCGAGCCGGATAGATAATCTATCCTTAATTATGGTGAAATTGAATATGTTTTGGAAGCCATAACACACTGGGCCGTTGGCCTTTTTAAGACGTCATTAATGAAGGGAGACAGGAAGCCAAAAGAGGGGCTGTTCTTTGCCCCAGAAATAGGTTGACAGTATCTCAAACATGGTTAGACTTGAGTGCAATCCTCCCCCAGCATTGAAGATCGTTTTCAACCAGAATAGGTTTTGTGCCCTCTAGGCCACATAATCAAATTTACCGAAGACAGAACATTCCTTTGCACGACTGTGATTTAGAACACAGAATGGGCGCTCACCTCAATAAGAGAGAGAAAGTGTAGGTGTGCGGGCACTTTGGCTGCCAATGTGTCATCCCTATAAGCAAACCATTATCTAATCATAGAAGATGGGAGACAATGGATTTCCTTCCTCCACCCAGATTCAAATTACAGCTTTGAGTCGAGGTTGGTTGTTACTTGGTTTCCACCTCTTGCTTTAGAGCTGATGGAGCTCATCCTGCCATAATCACTATGCAGACAGTTGGGGAATAGAGTTCAATTTGGTGGTAAAACCGAGTTTAGGGTCTGTTATTGTTATTCAGGATCCAGAACTGAGGAGGCAGAAGGAAGCCAAAATGCAAAACAGGAAGATAGGGGAAGGATAATGACACAACACAAACCATTCCTCAACTCAAGGCATCTTGTTTTTGTGTGTCTGTTATTGACAGGTGTTTTCTGTGTGTGTGTGTGTGTGTGTGTGTGTGTGTGTGTTTTATATGGGGGTGATAGATTTGTTATATATATATATGCATTTTAAACCCATCAGTTTAATTGTCCAGTATCTGAATGTATCTGTTGTAGTAAATAAAGGTAGAAGTAAATTTGTATGCATTGCATGTGTGGGTGTATATTTGAGAGATTTTGTATGATCAGTGTGTGGAGGTCTGTTTGTGTTTACGCACACGCACACACAGAGAGAGAGAGAGAGTTTGCTTTCCTGTTCTTCATCCTTTTCCATAACCTCAAATCAATTTTGGGGCACTACAAAAGCTAAAAACAAATTATACATTGGTGGCATAATGAAGACTTTGTTATTTCTATCCTCAAGAGCTTGCATATTAAAGGGAAGTTCCACCGGTACAGCCACGGTTTTATTAACCCATTATTGTCCCAAGCTGTTGGAAATGTGAAATGCAAGTGATGCTATAGCGTGTAAATGTGCACTTACGAAAAGCATGAAATAATTTTTGATGAACATCAAAGTGAGGCTTTATTTTTCTTATCTGTTGCCTTCAGGCCTCATAATTATACATTCATGCTTTCCTGAACCAAGCAGCAGAGTTGGGCAATTCAATTTTCTCCCAGATTGCAAGCGAGCGAGCAAAACAAACTCCCGTTGAGGTGGAATAATTCTTGATTTTCGAAAAGCCCCGAATATATATCCCTAGTGTGTGCAAGCGTTGACTTCTTCTATGCAGTTGTGGAGCATTATTGTTCCCTGATGTTAGGGATTGACCCCTTATTCATCTCTCGCCCGCAATATTGTCATATCCTAAACTAAAAAATAAACTGTTCATAAATAATCAATAGTTCTTCTCATAAAATATATAGATTAATAAGTATCCATAGAGAAATACATACATAAATAATAACATTCATATACTTGTGTGTAGAATACACACAGGCAGCACACCAGCTTATTATGTAAGTCTGCAGTTTCCATAACCCTGCATTCATGACTTTCTTTCAACACCATGGATATGTGATATCATTATGGATAAACAGCAACCGAAAATACGTTGGTGGAAAAGTTAAGTTTCATCCAAAACAACGATAGAGGGACGTTGAAAGTGTATTTTTTCATGCAGTATGTGGTGGTACTTTATGTGGTTGATGTCAACGTGGATACTACTCATTCAGCCATTCCGGCA
The DNA here is from genome assembly GCF_026213295.1 of Gadus chalcogrammus. Taxonomy (NCBI): domain Eukaryota; kingdom Metazoa; phylum Chordata; class Actinopteri; order Gadiformes; family Gadidae; genus Gadus; species Gadus chalcogrammus. The sequence goes on from NC_079421.1 coordinate 2,192,136, forward strand.
CTGGAGATTTTTTAGTGGTCTTTTTCAATGTTTCTAAAAAAAACGATTACAGGTGCACTTTGTATGATAAAGGTGAGCCCTAGGACAGGCCTTGTGAACATTTAGGGATCCCCTCAGTACTGGGCATTTTATTTTAGCTTTTCCACGGATCACGGGTCAATATAATATATGCTCTGTAATGTATCTATAATATTAGCAGGAATTGAGATGAAGAATTTATAAACCTTAGAAATGTGTAAACAAGCAACCTTTGATGAAATCACACACTTTCAAACTTGTCATGAAAATCAAAACACCTATTTACTGAAAGCCATGAATAATGGTTGATTATGGCTTCTCAGTCCGTTGTAGACATTATGCAGATGTCCGGCCTTGAAGTCTCAAACTTTATATTTTTTCATCATTGTGTGTAAAAAAACTGCATGTAGGTTATCTTTGGCATGAATGTTGAATCCCAGTGAACACATGTGCCCTCTTTTACAGAAATTATCTTATTGTGTTGAATTTAACTGAAACACATCAGATAAGCAACAATTAAATATCGGCCTTTCCAACATGTCAGGTTGCGTAGTTTATGGTTGCACTTCCTGTACCATTGGTACAATTTGATTGGTTCCGATTTGCTCGAAGACTGTTTGTCCTGATGTCACAGGAAGCAAGCATATCAATGTGGGTTTCCATGCGTTTAAATTTAGTTATTGGGCAATTTGTGGTAAAAAACTGAGGATTATTTTGTGTAAATTGAATTAACACACCCAGGTGATAGCCGCACTTTATCCTTAACAGAGTACAATGGTACGTTATTATGAACAAACAACATAGAAACTCACACACACTAGCTTTTTTGAAGACAGGACTCATTTCATGTAATGGCGTCATGTAGCAATGTAGCAATGCGTCAAATACAACATGAAGTCGTCCTCTAAAAGATGAGGTGATATGCCAGCTATACTTTGCACTAATTATAACAACTGTATCCTCTAAATGTCACTTCTGCTCTCACAGCTTACTGCTATGTTGTAATGGTTGCATTAGTGTGCAGGGATTATGACTCGCATGCAGTGTTTCTTCACAAGCAGGCGGTGAACTAAACACAAGTCTGGGGAAGCTGAAGGAAGAGTTCATCTTAATAACCACATGAATCACCAATAAAGACCTCATTGCACAAACAATGCATGGGAAAATAAAGACTGAAGGCTGATTCCAGATATGAGAGGCATTGCAGGTGGACACGGTTTTATTTGTCCCACGTGACGGCGTGGGAAAACCATAAGAGCTACACAAAGGAAAGGGTAGAGACGCTAGGGGACATGGCAGAGAGAGACGCTAGGGGACATGGTAGAGAGAGACACTAGGGGATATGGTAGAGAGACGCTAGGGGACATGGTAGAGAGAGACGCTAGGGGATATGGTAGAGAGACGCTAGGGGACATGGTAGAGAGAGACACTAGGGGATATGGTAGAGAGACGCTAGGGGACATGGTAGAGAGACGCTAGGGGACATGGCAGAGAGACGCTAGGGGACATGGTAGAGAGACGCTAGGGGACATGGTAGAGACGCTAGGGGACATGGCGGAGACACTAGGGGACATGGTAGAGACACTAGGGGACATGGCGGAGACACTAGGGGACATGGCGGAGACACTAGGGGACATGGTAGAGAGAGACACTAGGGGATATGGTAGAGACATTGAAGACCTGTGTGAGTGAACCCTGTTGTAGGGCTTTGGTGCTGGGCCATTTACGGTGCGCAACATGCCTCCTCATTCCTCATTATACACAAAAAAAAAGCAAGCAAACCTATAAAAAATAATAATATATCGGCTGTGTCTTGCTGAGAGAGGGGGAGAGAATGATACTCGGGGCGTATTTCCCGGCTAAAGACTGGGCATATATATGCCTTAAGGCATTTAACATAGCAAATGAATCAACAACACAACCGCTTACTGTCTCTAAATCCTGCCATTGAAGATCTATTGCCAATGAACCAGGCTTGTCCAGGCTCACAGCTCTCCCTCTCCCTCTCCCCGACCATCCCGGTCTACCTGTTTCACACCTGAACCCTGCCTCATGTTGTTGTGCTTCAGACGGATCCTCCCAGTGTCTCTAGTACATGTATTCGGAGCTCAGATGTTAACTTCCAAACAACACAGAGAGAAACTTTTTGTGGAAGCGGCCATGTTTCCCACAGATTAATCATGGGTTAATTATTGTGGAACGTGTTATAATAGTAGTGGTTTGAGACAGCAGGGCAGGACCCGTGCCAGGGTCCACATGAAAGGCTGGGCTATGATCCCTACAGGCCAGGCCTGCTGATGAAGCCCTGTGGGTACGCCCGCTTTGCACTCTGCAGTTCCTCCAAGTTGCATCATCTAATTAACTGCGGGCCCATTAAAGCCCCTCCCTGGACTTTCCCCTCATGCATCAATCTTGTTGGAAAAATATAACTCCAAAATAGGCTTTGGGTAGATCGATGAGACCAACTAATCAATCCCAATACAGGCCTGGGAGATACCCAGCATGGTGTGTGTGTGTGTGTGTGTGTGTGTGTGTGTGTGTGTGTGTGTGTGTGTGTGTGTACGCATGCACATACGCATACACGTGCACGTGCACATTCGGGAAATACAGAAACATTGGCTACAGAGAAGCATTGGATAGAAGCTAACACTTGTTCATGTGTTGCATCACAGAGCGGTCTTTAGCAGCTGGAACTGGCCTCAAGACTGGACCAGTTCCTCATGGCCCCATCAAATGAAAGAATGGATGATTGAACGAATGAACGAAGGAAGGATTGAATGAGCACTGGAATGCTTCTTGGAAAGCCTTCATCATCAGTTAAGGTCAAATCCTTAATGGAAAACTGTGCACAAATTGATCCACTGCATTTCAGGATTCACTTTGGTTAAGTGGAAACTGCTGAAACCAAATATACAGCCTTCAACTGCGGACAATACTCTTCTGCAAAGAGCTCTGACATTCTCCCAAACGGCCCTATTACTCCTTTGGCTTTTTAAAGAACAATAGGTGAACAATTATAAATGATGAATGGATGTGTCTGTGTGTGATGGCACCTGTGACGAAAGTGTTTCTTAGAGAACGTCTAAGCACATTGCTTTACTGCATTCATTTCATGTTTTTCCGTCTTTTCTGAAGTGTTTTTTCTTACCTATTTGATAGCATATGGATAAGGGACGACATAAATGGATCCTTGGCCTGCGATGCCCTTTAAGACCGACTGTAATCGTTATGAAGCGCTATACAAATAAACCAGATTTGACTCGTAGAAAAAAGTTTAACTGAATTGTGAGGAATGTTTTCTGTGTTTTTTTGTGTCTTCGAAATGGCAACATCTAAAGCTAGCAGCGGGTTTGGTGGTGTGAAATATGGCAGGATTTTAAGGAATGCATTGGAAAGCAGAGGACGAGCTTGAGGAAATTAGTGGAGCTAAGCCCAGTCCAATTCATTCGTATATTGCTTCATCGCGGTAGCCCTGCAATAAAATGGTGTGCAATGCAGGCTACCTGTTTGGTGCCTGGGCCCCACAGCGCTGACCACGACTAATCAGCTGGACAACGGTTGGAAGATGGGCTGTTAGAAGAGCAATTTGAAAAAGTTAATAAACAAAACATACGACAAACTATTTACCGTGGAATATCTTGATTGTGGACGAAAAATACCTCTAAAAGTAGAAGGAATACCAGATTTAGAAATTCTAAATCAATGTCAATGAAGGTTTGGGCGATTGGTAACCAGCCAACTGAACCCGGATCCAGAAGACGGCCAACGCTATAGCAGGTTTTCTGGGGAGAGACGCATAGTGCAGGGGCTTGAAACCAGGAAGTGGGAGGGTCAGGAAGTGGGAGGGGCCAACTCATTCATGAGTTCAGGATGGAGGTTTCAGAAGACGATTTTGAGGGATATATTCCTGCAGTGGCCAGTCCAATACACGTGTTCGATTTAAAACCTTTTTCTAAAAACTTGCTCTCTGGGCAGGACGATTAAGCTTTTCTCCAGTCTACCAAATGTTAATTCAGTGTTCACACCAAAATTCACATTTGTCGCCCGTTCCCGTTGTCGCCCAAGTTTTGTCACGCAACAAATCAGTTGAACACTGATTGGCTGTTAAGTTACACATGTCACTCAGGCCCCGTTTACACGAGGACGCTTGCGGGTAAAAATCGACAAAATATTTTATCGGAAGTGCCTTTCGTTTAGACGGTGACGGCGTTTGTGGGGCATGAAAACGCATAAATCTGAAACCACCCTCCAGAGTGGAAAAGTTGAATACGCTCCGCCGTAGCGTTTCCGTCTACACTGCCAAGACGCAAAACACTGCTCAGATCTGCTCACGTCGCGTACGCGTTTACGTCACATACATTTGCCAGTACAAGGAAATAAACAAACATGTCATTATTTCCATGCGTTGGACCTTCAAGCTGCTCTGGCAGCTCTAACAAGCGTACAGGAGTATTTCCACGAAATGTACAGGATATGTACAGATAGTATTACTGAACAGAGAAGGATCTTTTGGTTTTTGCGGCACGGATAAGAGAAGAAGGAAAATTCTACACGCTCGGTGTTGTGTTATAGTGTATCACATCACCACCTAGCCGCCTGGCATGCATACCCAATTGAATTCCATACACTTTTGCGTCACCGTATGCACGCAGATTTCCTCCCGAAAACGCTTGTCTAAACGCGGAATAAAAGGTGAAGACGCGACGCCACTTTTGCGTCTTCTGTTCAGACAGTCATCAAGTAAACGTAGCCTCAGTGGCCACGCTGTTGAACACTGATTGGCTGTCATCACGCGAATGTAGCGGAAAAGTTTAAATATTTCAACTCGAGCGGTTCAAGTGGTTGCGCTACTAATCTTCGTGAACGAGCTCGCCTGTGCAGGGCGAAAGTGTTGCGCGACAAGTTTTTCTGTAGAGAATAATTTGCCCGATACACGTCTCTACGTTCACTTTGTATGGGATCGTGTCGCCCCTTCGTGCTTGGTGTGAACGCACCTTACTTTGCGTTCACACCAAACGCGACATTTGGCGCCCGTTCGCATTGTCGCTGAAGTTTTGTCGCGCAACAAATGTGCACGTTTTGTCGAATTTGTCGCGCCACAACAAGATAACCACCATTGCATATCTTTACCTTTTGTGGAAGAGGGAGAGATGTCGGTGGACCCGACGCAGTCTATTCATAATATTGTAATAACCCACGGAAGAGGCAGTGAATGAAGTATTGATTAGACAGAGATTTATTAGATAGGCCTACCTAGTAAACTTTTGGAACACACAAGACTGGAAACCATAGCAAGGCTGGTAAACAAACCCCGAGAAGCCCAATCCCTATGATAGCTCCCCGCGCTACGGCAATCCGGAGGCGCACAGAGCTTTTGGCCGTGATATTATGTATACAATTATATTATATTACATACTATTATATATAGAGCTCCGGGAGTCGCAAACGGCAACAATCACTTTCTCCTCCATGCTGCAGTTCACCCCGGACTGCACTGCACTGAGTTTGACGGGTGAACGCTGATTGGCTGTTACGTGACACACAGTTAGGCTGACCGTAACACGTTTGTTGAGGTTGTGCCTGTCAGGTTGTTTCCGGTCGTTACATTTTGTGTAACAGTCCTCTGTATATAACTGCCCCCCAGCAACATGATTGGTCAAAATAAATGGAAATTCCCCATTGGCCCAGATTGAGCTTGACTGACGAGTTTAAATCTGAAGTCTCATGAGACCAGAGTTCACCACTTCTGCCCGATAAAACATGGATTCGACTTTACAAACGAGAACGCCATCTCCATTTACATTTGATATATTAGTCTGTTTCAGAACGTCAAACAAAAAGTCTTCAACCTGACTGGAGGAGGGACATCGTTTCTGTTTCATGTTAATAGTAATATGCATTATAAATATATGAAATAATAATATTTCCATGACATAGTTCAATGGTTTCTCAGTGAAATTATTCGTTATTCTTTCTTCATTATTCCTCTCTTGGTATTCTTGTTCTGTCAGCTGAGTGATTTAAACAGTTTCAATGAAATATGAGGTTTGAAATGGATGTTTTGGTAGTAGGAGGGACGAGAGCTAATACTCAGAACCCCCTCCCAGTCTGATTGAAGGCAGGTCTACAAAATAGCTACCAGAAAAAGATGAAAGTAAAAGCGCAATCACAAGATGTATACCCACTGTGCTGTTAGTTTAAATTGTTATCACTCGCATAAATCAGATTACAAATAAATGACATAACGATTATTGTGCTTTACTTCTTTGAAACTAGCGAATGTGAAGTGTTTGTCTGTGGGGGGTTTACAGGCAATATTCGTAAAGCCAAATATAACATCAACTGTTGACAATTTTTATCTGCTTACCACTGCTTTGTTTCCAATCATCCAAACCAATGGCTGCATTCGGAGCAGTTCAGCACTCCGTCAACGTGCGGAGTGCTCCGTCAGGCCTCGTTCACACTACCTCCGTCCGTTGACGGTTCTCCTTGACCTTGCATGGGGCGCTCGCGAAATGCATTGTGGGTTCGTCATTCCTCCCGGCTCGGTGGCCTGTGTCAAAAGTTGAGAAATGTTCAACTTTTCCGGCAACGGATCCGTCGGCCAATCAGATTGTGTGTTGCAAATATACTCGAATACACTGTCCAATGACAAAGCCCCCATCCGTCGATGGACGCATGTAGTGTGAATGCGGCGTCACCGAGCGCTCCGTCACTGAGTGTTACGTCAAGGAACACTTCCGAACCATGTTCTCCAGGTTGACCTGTGTGACCAGAACAGAGAATATCACAGATGGAGTCAGACGCAGAGCCAAACCCCCCCCCCCCTCCTCCCTCCTCCCCGCTGGCCTCTCTTATCTTATCAGAGCCTAGAATCCGTCTTTTGTTAATATTTGCAATATTTGGTCTCATGTTTGGTCTCCCTAACCTGTGGCGGTGTACTGTGGCCCACATCCTGTTCTCCCGCCTCATGCCTCTGGATGGTGCTAACTAGCTCATCCACACGGCTGAATACTGGGGAACGAAGCATACATGTTTTGATCCTGAAAACATCGACCTCGGAGAGTTTCCTAAAATTGTGGTGTTGCGGTATGAAGGGTTTATCCGCACGAGTGCGTCTTGGAACAGCCCCCCCTTTGCTGATCACCTGCTTCGTAATCAGATCTAAACGGTCAGCACACACACACACACACTCGTCTGTGTGTGAGTGTGCGCACATGTGCCAGAGCTCTCAGGCTCAAACGGTGACAAAGACAATATCATAAATTAGAGTTTGCATATGCTACGCGTGATGTACGGCCGTGGCTCTCAGCACACCTACCGTCTCCTCACCCATCCACACACTCTGGCTCCTATTTATAGTCATTTGTCATATTCATACACCCACAAGTATGTTGATTTAGGAGGCAACTCATCACCGTGATCTTGTATTTCGAATCACCACCTCGGGTGAAACACTTATTGCCGTCGTACTGATTGGTTTAGGAAAAAATTGCTTGATGATGTCACCAGCCAACTACGTCAAGTGGCATCACCGTGTGTGTGTGTGTGTGTGTGTGTGTGTGTGTGTGTGTGTGTGTGTGTGTGTGTGTGTGTGTGTGTGTGTGTGTGTGTGTGTGTGTGTGTGTGTGTGTGTGTGTGTGTGTGTGTGTGTGTGTGTGTGTGTGTGTGTGTGTGTGAGGTTTCATTTTAGTGTTTGGTTACTGTTTAATTACCTCTCACTTTTCAGAATGCTAGACATCTGTTGTAAATATGTCAGAGTTTATCAGACAACTGCCCACGTAGCCAATAGGGTGGCATGCTACCTCAGGTAGTGTGGGAGGCAATCTTGTGAGGAAATAAAAAAAAAAGGCAGCTGATTGTAATAAATCATTGGGATTGGAACTGTCCTTGCAATATTAAAAGATAAATATAAACTGAATCTGCTTTGCATGTTTCCAATTGAGGCCGTGTTTGCGTGTGTGTGTGTGCTGGGGTCCACGGTGTCACTTTTAAGCAGATGCACGCGTTGTTTTTTCTACACAAAATGACATTTACATATGAAATGTATGAGGGGACATTTCGTATGCTGGCATATTGATCTATTGAAGCCTTTATTGAGTTTGAAGGGAGTTTTGGAGGCACCCAACAGAAGAGAATTGGCCGTTGAAAAAAGATCAGAGCAAATGTGACATTTAAGGGGCGGAGAGAGGTGGGAATAGAGGTGGAGAGGGAGAAAGAGAGTACAATTTAAACCTGCGCACCCCTTCCTGGGATCGATCATTCTTGTCTGTTGTTCCCCCTCCCCGTACCATTATTTATTCAACATGACAACAAAGTCATAACACTGACATATTGACTTTCAGCCAGACAGTTGGGGAGAACTTGGATTGGGGAGAAACCAAACACATTAACACAAAACACTTAATTGAATCTGCTCAAATCGAATTAAGCTGGGTATGCTTGGCAGCGGGGAGAGAAGTCAATATTTACTCGCCGGCTTGGCAAGATATCTTCATTTGGTGCCCACCCACCCCCTGCCCCCGTTACCCTGATGGAGTAATTGGAAAAGGTGAAAGATCTTCCGTCAACGGGAGAGCCGCATGGCCTCCTTTACACGGCAGCGCTGAGAGCCCTGGAAGACGGCACAACCCCGACTCCCCCTCCGTTCTCCTGCTTGCGTTGTTTTGTTTTATCCTTGGCTTTTTGTTGCCTCCAGCACTTCCCACCTACGTTCCAAGTACGGAACCTCTGCTTTCCTACTCATCAGTCTAATGAGAGAAGAGCAAGGGAACAGAAGGAGATCTAGAGACTGAGGAAGGGGGATTGACGGAAAGGTGAGCACAGATCAAGGCGAACAGAGACGATGTCTGCCGCTCTGTAATTAACAGAGGGCTATTGCCAGTGCCCGCCTCGGATGACTCCTACACACCTGGTATTGAAGAGTGGCTTCTCTTCTTCCAGGGGTTAGTCAGAGATTAGGTCGGCCCACATCTAATTACAGTTATGTATGAGTGAAGCACTAGAGACCTGAGGCGCTGTATATTTTAATGGCTGGATACGATGGATGTGGGAAGATCTTTGTCAATGGGGTGCAGGACTGGCATGATTGTGCACTCAAAAGGAAATCGATGGCACTGAAGTGTTTGGCGAGACAATGGGTTTACCCCAACGTAGCGTCTTGGGAAAAGAGAAAAAGTAAAACAACCAGACCAGACTTTTTCACGCAACGAGTGTTTTGGCAATTTTTTGCTAAGGGTATTTCCTTCACCTATAACGGCTCCTGTGACAACTGAGTGGTGTTAATGAGCCACAGACCGCTTTTGGCTGCATTGGGTTCTGCAATTCTCCCTCTCCTCTTTGGATGCGTAACAGTCACACCAGCCCCAATGGACCCCAGAACGATAAGGCTTTTATGATGCATGCTTCCAGATCAACTAAGATACATCCAGATGGCAGATCAATGCCAAAACATAGAACACAATTCAAATATGATCCGTTAGATAAGAAGATTCAGACATATAATCATATTTTGGTTAGTGTTTGTTGCTGTGTTTATTTGGTCAACCTCCGGCCTCCTCAATCTCCAGCCATCACTTACATTTTATATTTAAATTTAGTTATCTGGCAGATGTTTTTATCCACCTTGGCTGACAAATGATGGTGAGAATACAATCAAAGTAAAAGTTACATTTGAAGTAAAGAAAAATAAGATTAAGAATTAAAAAAACAGGTCAGAGTAGCTGGAGCAATCAGAATGGCCCGTGGAAGGTTTGTGTGCAGATTAGTCAAATGGATGCAGAGACAGTATGGGTCAGCAAAGGGTGTTCTATCTGTTTCTGGGGAAAGGGTTGGGTTGGTGGGGAGTTGAAATTATACACATGAGAAGAGTCTAGACTGCAAATCAATTAGAAATGCTGTGTTCTTTGAGAAGCAAAGTTTACTACAAATCCAAGATCACTAATAGGTGGAACCGCAGGAATAGGGGAATATATTATTTAGGCATGCGTAAATAATAATCAAAAACTGAACTACACTAATTAATATTCCATAGATAATGTGACTTTAGAAAGTACCATTATCAGACAAAGAAAAATAGGACAGAAAATCGTCCTCTCTTTTTTGTCCGTCCCTCTCTTTTCCTTCCTTCTTGCTTTCCCTCCGTCTCCAGGGAGAGCTCATAAAGACTGTGGTGTTCAGCAGAAGTCTCTCCTTTGTTGGAGCCACTCTATCGCTCCCCCAGGCCATCGACTTTGCCTTTTGCTTTTTTCTTAATGCTGGAGAACAAAGACCCAATGCCTATTTTTTAAGTGTCTGTCACTGAATGCGTTTTTAAATTGCTTCAGTGCGTGGGCATCTGTTGTGATTCTGTGAGGTTGGAGGATGGGAGTGCTTGTGTTATGCTGTGCCTCTCTATATGTGCTGCTGGCGTGGGTGCAGGTAAGTAGGAAGTAAGTATGTTGTTTGGAGAACATGAGCAGTATTTGCCAAAAGCTTGGGTACGCGAAGCAACGATAGCTTGTGTAATTCATGTCCCCACAGCTTTTATTAGCAAATGGCTAAACTGTATACTTTTCACACAATGGCGTTGGTGTTTTTTTTGTGTTGATTGAAAAACACTTTAATAGCCGTCTAACTTGAAGAGGCTTTGGTGACCCTTTCATTCTAGTTCCCTAATTACAACTCTATTTATTAAGTATTTTCCCGGTTAATATATGATCAATTATCATATATAATTGGGTAATTGTCACTGGCAAATGAGTTAGTAATAAACAGAATATTTACAGCTGAAATACTACGAAAAACCTTCACCAATACCTATAAACTAAACTATATGTAGTGTAGTTGTGACCACTTTAGGTCGCTAATAACTCAGATATAGTAGCTTACCTCCTAGGACAGTAGGCAACCAGTTATGAGAACACATTGCCAGTCAAGCTAAAATTGTAGGTATCCGAGTTGCAAGTTACATGAACTTTAGGTTTAATGAACTACTATAGAGAATTGAAGATGGTACTTTCCTAATGACTTTTCCTCAAAGAGATTTTGTTTATGGCTCCAAGCCATTACAAAGGGTTCATTTCATTAACCTAAATTAAAATATTCTACATTCCATGCAATTAAAATGAACTTGTATCTCACTTATTTATTTAAATGGCATGCATGTTTACATTATTTTCTGTACGTTTTAAACTATGTGGCTTTATTAAAACATATTTTCAACCTCACTTTGCATTACAAGGATATGGTAAGGGTGTCGGCAGATAGCCAACGCTGTGGTATTGGTATCGGTTATGGAAGTGAGAAAGTGGTATCGGGACAGCCCTAGCTCTAAGCTCTTTAAATCATATCTACATACTGTTCTGTAAGAGCACACATATTCCCTGGTCTATTCCCTAGTCACAATTATACCCAAGGTATGTATAAAAATATAAAAATGCCAGCATATCAAAGAAAGGATATATTTATTTCACCTTAATGATATTCAGCTGCTCTGAAAATAACAATGTTGTATTATTCTGTCCACTTTCAATTATTAACTGATATTAGGCAAGGTGAAAATGAACGAGCACCACAAAATAGATGTGCAGTAGACCCTGTCCCCACAGTCTCCCAGAAGTCATTCATCCCAATTCGGGGATTCATCAAGAGTCACTCCTACAACATGTTCGTGTCCCGTCTTCCTTCAAGATGGCTGTCAGTAATATCGCTCTTCGGAGGCTCTTGCTGGCCTCCATAGTTCAAGGAAACAACACATCCAATGGCTGCTGGACTCCTTTATTTTATTAAGATATGAGTTTTTTCTCTCATAGCTTTCACTCACGTTCAATATGTGGGAAATGGGATTGCTACTGCCAGTGCCACTGACCACAATGTCCTGCTGGAAAGCATCACTGGTCTCTCACAACACTCATGTGAGCTGACCTCAGACCTGCCAATCTGGAAGAACAGCTGAGAATGTTCTCACTGTAAGATTGTGCTGTATGCCCATCCAACGTTCATCTTCAGTTTACACCATGAAGATGTAGGTCAGTTAATTTCTTTCTGCTGATGACACTGATGACATTACCTTATCATATCATTTGTTTGCATTACGGGTTAATGTAATGTTAAGAAAGTGCAGTCTGGGTCATGTTTGGTTCAACCATGTCATTAATTCCATTTATTACCAGCAACATAGGGACGGGTGGGAATAGGATAGTCCTCTGCCACCCGTTGGTTGCAGGTGCCAGTCGTCATCAAAGCAGCGTGTTCAGAGTCCTGCCGTTTAGCCTCTCTCATTCATGTAATTGAGTATCGCTGCATGGATGCTTGACAAATAGTTTTATAGCTGTTTATAAATACAGTCTAACCTTTCCTACACCACTTTATTTCTACAATTTTCTGTTTCTCCTTAAGCGTCTCATTCATGCTTGTCTACATGCATCATGCATGTTTGCAAATTAGTTAGTAGCCCTGTCTATTTATGCAGTATCGCTGTTACTGCACTCTCATTTTCCGAGTTAATTCATGTAGTATTAGCAAAACCAAACCACAGCAGGCTCACAAAGATTACGGTTTGGCATTTATACTGTGAAGACGAAGATAATAATGTCTGCGGCAGCTTTAGAAGAACAACCGTTCCTTTTCATGATACAAACCCTGTGGCTGATTTGGAAGCAAGATCTGGCCAATCTCCGTTATCAACTGTTCCAAACATGGATGCATTCAGGGAGGAAAATGTGTTTTAAAGCACAACAGTTTCAGTGCAGAGACTTTCTTTGCTCCAGGGGCTTTTTTTATGATACGTCCAGTGGTAGGGCAGAACTAACTATGGCAAGTACAATTTTGTTTGTACAATTATGTTTGTACAAGACAATTTTTTTTTTCTTTTAGCCTTCCATCACAGCTCTTTAACAGCTCTGGTTCCAGAAGTCAACTGCCCATTCATTTTCACCGTCCACTTTTCGTAAAGCCGTTATATAAAGAGTTTTAAGCCTTGAACCAAGCCAATCTTTCGTCGTGGTAGTCGTGAGCAGAAAACGTTTGATTCTGGGCAAAAAAATAATTGGAAAATGGAAGAAAGTCAAAGGTACAAGGCTGTGTTTCTGTGTACATTATTTTTGTGAACAAGTGAGGAACTCCTGCTCAGATGAACCATTGCGGACCTTTTCGCAATGGTTCCAACCCAATAGTTTAGCGTGTTTCTTACATCTTATAACCTTTATCATGATTATAAAATTCATATGGTTACTATAAGGTGTGTGTGTGTGTGTGTGTGTGTGTGTGTGTGTGTGTGTGTGTGTGTGTGTGTGTGTGTGTGTGTGTGTGTGTGTGTGTGTGTGTGTGTGTGTGTGTGTGTGTGATATAGTGTATGGCGTCATCGACATGGCACATCCCTTCGAATTTATTCAATACATGTGAATTCAGTCTCGTATTTAATTTGCGTTCATTCAACATCATATATTCCTTTGATATGACCAAAATCACTAAAAAGCACTGCTAGTGCCATATCATACATTTGTACTTTTATTTTTATCATATATTCTACATCCAAATATTTTTCCACACGTACGGCTCATTTCCTCTCCAGCTCTAACCACAACTCTAACTTTCCATTAATATAAATCATGGTTGCTGTGGTAAGCGATTGTGTTCAGTAGCAGCAGCAGCAGCCTGTCTTCCTATTAGACATTCTCTGATAGCAGTCATTCACTTTCGTGGGTGCAGTAAACGTTTGCTGGTAACGGTGTGCTCCACCAATCAAAGACGTTGTGTCACACTTCAGGACTTATAGGTGGTCTAGTGGTTTCAATGACATCGCGATTAAAACGTGTTTTTCAAAAAACATTTGGTTTTTGGCTTCTACAGGATCAAATGCCATTGATTCACAATATAACGGCGCGTGGTACGTATCATTTGGATGGTTACGACAAAAAGGCATTTAATCAAATCTCTATGATGAAAATTGATGGGATTTTTACTTCCGTAAACACACTGCTCTATATCCCTTACAACCAAGCATGGAGTCATGAGACTGCATGATGGTATCCCTTAGAACCAAGCATGGAGCCATGAGATTGCATGATGGTATCCCTTAGAACCAAGCATGGAGCCTTGAGACTGCATGATGATATCCCTTAGAACCAAGCATGGAGCCTTGAGACTGCATGATGGTATCCCTTAGAACCAAGGAACCATGAGACTGCATTACGTTATCCCTTGGAACCAAGGAACCATGTGACTGCATGATGTTATCCACTTAGTCAACAGGTTGAGAAATCACTTACCAAATTTGGCCCAGCTTCTATCGTCCTCATGGAAGACTCTCGCACCAGATGAACCAGCTCTCACCCTGGACGTTGTATTAAAATTACGATATTATTCAACATGTATCGAGCGTTTTGATCGGTTTTGGGTACATTTTGTCATCTTGCAACACAATATGAAGACAATATTCGTTAATATAAACAAGGCTGTTAGAATGTCATGAAAATCCCAAATACCTCTGTGCGTGTGCGTGCGTGTTCCTGTGTAGGTGAGTGCGGCCTGCACTCGAACACACCTATTATTGGACAGCGAGAGCTTAGTGCAGCATCAGTGTCAAGCAATCATCTCCTGTGTATCCGCGCTGGGACTGCCATCAGGTTGAGATCCCCCTCTCTGACAACATGTGTCCTGCGTTCCATTGTGTCTTCTAATGACGGAACATGCAGCAGGCGCCTTTACACACGCACACACGCACACACACGCACACACACACACAGAACCCCTGCTGCTGTCACTCGTCTGGCTGCCAAAAAAAACCTTTCTTCTAGCTTCTGAAAACTTGTTGTCCATGATGAAATTTGTTGAAATATTCCAATTTCAACAGTGCATTCACTCGTGTCTTGTGATTCCCCATACTGCAGAATGTATTCACCATCTCCTGTGAGAAAGAATGAGTTAGAAATCAAAGCAATGTATCCGTTGCAGCAGATATCCGTGTTTGATGTGCCTTCTACGCCAACTACCATAGAGAAGTATGTTAAGAGTGCTAGTATATTTCTTTATTTTGTATCATAAATATGGACTCGGCTGATGTCTTCTTCTCCTTTTGGGTCAAAATCGTTTACATTAGAAAACCAAATATCGATAATGCAACACTGCAGGTACTGGGCAGCTTCGTGGAGCCAGGCTGTCACGGAGTAAAGGGTTTCATCAGTATGACCAAAAGGAGAGGTGGTAAATACAGAGGGCACCCAGGGAATCGTGTCGCGTCAGCGCAAAGGGGAGACAGGCAAAAGAGGTGATAGGTAAACAAAGGCGGACCTCGCTCTGCGTGTGTCCTGATCTCCGAGCGGAAAGCTTGAAATGCAAACAGGATGGCATCAAAACGAGGTGTGTATGAGGGGGTGGGGGTTGCGAACGCCAAACATCATTGATGTTTTTACTAATGCACAATAGCCTCTCTGACCTTTTTGATTCCCATGTTTTGTTGGCTAACAATTGTCTAGATTTCAATCAGGTTGCATATTTTTTTTTTTTTCATTCATCTTCTGAAATGTGTTTGAAATAAATGTCTCTTCATTACTTTGATGTGCTCCCTGAGCAGTGTTGTCTATTGTTGAGGATATTGTTCCCTTATCTGCAGCTGTATGAGCACCATTCATCCGTCCCACCTTGATGGGTAAAAAGTGTTTTTACCGACGTTTACACAAGGACACACATGCATCAATTAAGCCACACATGCAGAAAAGCACACATGTGAACCTGAAAACACACACACACACACACACGCACGCACGCACGCACGCACGCGCGCGCGCGCGCGCGCGCGCACACAAATCCAAAGATTGAACTAAAGCTAGGGTAGGACATTTGGAGAAACCAGCCAAAGAAAGCTAGGTTTCGAAAGTATCCAACTCTTGGCCTCCTGCAGCAGAATATACAGGCCTTGAGGTAAGCTATGTGTAACAAACAAAGTATCGTAGACATAACTGTGTTCCCAAAGTTCTATTGCAGATGAGACCACAATAGATACATACCTTCATGCACACAAATGTTATCCCTTGACCAACAAACAGGCCCAACCGGGCTGGGTTGGGTCAGTGTGTGTTCAATTGAATATATTTAACTCACTGCACAAACACATGCATCAACCTCTGAAATTTGACCGGCAAACCCACAATCTTGATCAACTTGGACCAAGATTGTGGTCCAAGTTTCATAGTCACACAGAAAAGTCGCTCAAACATCACACAGGAAGATGTGTTTTCCGCTTTCAACCGACTGCAACCTGTTTTCTGTGTGCAATCACACAGATGAGACAAGTGTGGTGTTAAGTATTGCTGTAATTTTTCAACTTAAATGAAAAATATTCCATAGTTTCTAAGGTCAATTAAATAAACCCTTTATAAATGGGTGCAGTTATGAACAATAACTATGTAAGAAAAAACGAATTTATCATGTTAATTTCTCGATAGTACATAATTAAACTTTGGCTGTTACCAACATAAACCTTTGATAGCTACAACTGTAACTTGAATTGATGGGTAATAGAAGAGGTGTTTCTAAGAATTGGTGGCCTACTTTCCTAGGAAGTACATAATTATATCAAAGTTATTACTATCCTAAAACAGTTACAACTACACGGTACTTAGTTGAGTTGATTGGTAATAGTGGAGTTTTTTCTTAATACTTCAGCTGTAGTTCCTCTGTATTTACCTTCTTATTAGCAGTGATAATTACCCAAAAATATATTATGATTTACCATATATTTACCGGGTAAATACCTAGTAATTAGGGACTGTAAAAGGAAGGGTTACCCAAAATAATCGCTCAAACATCACACAGGAAGATGTGTTTTCGTCTCTCAACCGACTGCAACCCGTTTTCTGTGTGGTGTCGTGTAAATTGCTACCAACACCAGAGGTGTGCCTGCTTCCGTTTCCTTGGCATTTGTTACCCAGATGTGTCTGTTCAACCCAAAACCATCACCTACACCCACCCGGTGCAGAGTGATAAACGAGATCGTGTCTCGAAATCGCTGAGCGATAAAATATTCTGACGGGGGCTGGTGATAGTGAAATGTAGATAAACGTGTGTGTGTGTGTGTGTGTGTGTGTGTGTGTGTGTGTGTGTGTGTGTGTGTGTGTGTGTGTGTGTGTGTGTGTGTGTGTGTGTGTGTGTGTGTGTGTGTGTGTGTGTGTGTGTGTGTGTGTGTGTTTTAGTGGGGAAGATTCATAGAAGACAAGCATAACAAAATATAAAAGTGGATCATGTACTGTTTGATCCAATCCCTAGCAAGTGAAAAATAAATGACATGATGGGCGTGGAATGGTATACATTGTCCCTCCATGCATAGATCACACTACAGGGAGTATCCTTCCAAAAAAGACTCTACTATGACTGTCAGGAAGTTATAAACATTGGGACATCATGATACCATCCACAAGTCCATCTACTGGTAGCTGGCCCACATTTAACTGGAGCAACAGCACAGTGAACAGCCTGACAAAGCATCCGCCACATCTTAGATTCAGTCTAATTCAAATGAGGACCTTATCACCAACTCTACTCTCTCTTTATCTTTCCCTTCAATTCAAATCACTTTTGCAGCGTATTTTTTTCTAACAAACCAAAGCTTTGCCAAAGCTTTCCGTCTAATTTTGAAAGTTAATGGGTTTAAGATTGCTGTTTTAGATTGCATTTAGAAAAAATGATTTTTTGACAAATTGTGCACATTTGGTTGACAGAGCTCTATTGTGCAGCATTGGTGATTGAATGTTGTTGTTTTTGGGGGGGGGGGGGGGGAGGGTGTACAGGCAAAGAGACTAGCTGGGTTCAAGCTATTCCTTTACTACTAACATGACATTCATGTTTGAGCTATATACTATAAGTACCTAACTAATCATTTGATCAGGTCATTGGATGTAATAAGGATGACATAAGCTATACTGCCTCTTGTCGTTCGGTAGTGTACGCTACAGCATATGGTGTAATTAGAGGTCGTTTTAAACAGAAATTAGGTATTAGTTTGTTATTTATCATAGTTATCAATAGAGTTGTGCAATTACTTAATTTATCCGTGGGGTTGACTGACCGATTATAGCTCCGCCTTCGGGATCCAGAGAGCGGTAATGTGTCATCTGCATACGTTTGACTTGCAGTCGAATCCATCTCCAATGTTAACAATACATTGTTACCCTGAGTATTTGATCCTACCCATGGTGATTTACAATGGGTACTGATCCAGCATTAAGGGAAGCTGAGGACTCTGCCGCCCACTGCCGCTCCCAGGTAGAGGCGATGAGAGGGCCATGTGGAAGCTTGTTGGCGGTCACCCGCCCCTTGAGTTTGAGACACAGATGCACTCTGCCGGCAACTCTACCACGGCTCCGGAGAGCGGCGTGGGCTGAAGTGGCCGACACAAAAGGTGGCAGGTGTCAGGGTCTATCTCTGGCTGTTACTGGTACATGTAAACACAGGTGGACATCCACGTTTTGTCCATGGAGTGATATACATGTCGAGTGTGTTTTTGTGCGAGAGAGTTTGTGTGTGTGTGTGTGAGCACACAACATGTGCACAGGGGATATGAGGGTCATGCAGAAAAGGTTGACATATACAGTATATCCCATATGAACTCGTACATGCAGGCTGCAGACATCTGACCCAGACATCTGTGCAGTTTGGCTTCACGCGTTTCCTCAGAAAGAGCAGAGCCTAGTCATTTGATTGATCTCAGAGTTGACTACAGACGGCCCTCATTAACTAAGCCACTTATCGAGCTCCTTGGTTAACACGAGAGCCTTTGTGGCCCCTACTTAGCAGCAGCCCCGGAGTGCCCGGCAACACCCCAGGGTGAACCCGGGGACCGCATTGTATCCCTCCCCCCACTCCCCCCCCCTCCCCCCCCCTCCCCTCCTCTTCTCATCACGCTGCCTCCCACCTCAGGAGCGCGTGGTTGTGAATCAATGTGTCGATATGCAAGCTGGCACTTGAATGGGTCTATCACTCCCGACGCCCAAGCTTTTATCCATTAGCTCTTTATCCTTTATGCTGGCCACTTGAGATGCAGAGTAAAGCCTGCTGCAAAGGTGCACCTTAAATGTCAGCTTCCACACAGTGTGTCGGTGAGTCAGCGTGGGCTGGGAGCATTCAGAGCTGAAGTCCACATGTGACTGTTTGTATGATTTACTCGCGGACATTCAACTGTTGTTGAAATGTTGACCCTTATAAAAGTGAACACACTGAGGCAGTATCAACCAGAGGTAAACCGGCTTTATAGCTTCTATAGCCTATGCTATTGAACACATTAACGTATTTTAGATATGATCTTGACTACTCCCCTTGGTTGCATTGACAGCGTTGCAGGAGTATGCATGTGCATTAGATTTTTTTCCCTATGAATATTGATATTTGTCTTGCTATTGGTTTGACAGGGTAAGAAAGACGAAAGGGTAAGCGAGGTGTAAAGGCACAAAGATGCAACGGTCTGTCGAAGCGTTCTCAGTGCCGAGTGTCTATGCTTTAGTCGAGATCCAGGTTCCACTCTGAGGGTCTTTGTCATGTGGTAGAAAGGTCAGGAACGTCTTCTTCCTATTGACTCCACGTGGCACTCTAGAGCGATGGGCCTGGCTGTTCACTTGCACAGACGAATGCTCCGATGCAGGGCACACAGACAAGGTGAAGATACTAGTGGATAACGGGGGCACATGCCGGGATGGGGGGGGACTAAAGCGATTCTTGTTAGAATCGCAGTTCTTTGTTTCCTCAATAATTCATCATGATGACAAAAATAATCATCCATTAAATTTTCATCTACTCTGTTCTGTCAGCCACATTAATTTAAAACAATGGTGGACGTGTAGAAGCCGAAGCCCAATGATAAACTGAATGTTACACACAAACACACAATGAGAAGAAAATTGCATAGACAAAATGTTTTGTATAATTGCGAAACATACCATATTAGTACACAACATTGTGTGTAATATCAAATTGTGAGGTCTCTGCCGATTCCCCTCCCCATACTGTCGATATTTCGCACATAATGGCAATGTTGTACCGTAATTACGGAACAATATTTTCAGACTAATAACAGCCATTCGGCCTATACGCGAGTACGGCCTATGTACATAGGTGAATGACCAAAATCGGTCGTAGACGAATTTGCTGCACTGTGTTTTCTCTCTGTGGTGATTATGCAAAGTATTCTAGACATTATCGTAAGGGTATCCTCCACACTATCCTCCACACAACAAATATACTGAACAAGCTAGCTTCTAATAATGATATTACGATAATAGGCTGCTAATTGGGTAATATAGTCCTATACCGATTTTTTTTTTTCTGGATCCTTCATCCAGAATAGTGCATTTATTCGCATGCTCTTCATTAGCTCAAAGACTGCGGAAAGAGATCACATCATATCCACTTGTTGATAATTGGTCCTATGTGCAACCATTTCAGTCGCATTTGTGAGCCCTGCATGTAATCCTTTGACACTATCCTATCAATCCCACAGAAATGCATATAAAAGTTTGTTAGTTAGATTTTGTGTGAGTTTTGTGAACAACAACTCTTCGCTGCTCTCAATGTATGATGTACGTCAACACTCGCACACGGATCCCACTCGTAACATGGCTGTGTCTAAAGACAGAACAGCCACCATCTCCTTGGAATGGTGACATTCAGATACAAAACACACAGGCATCTTGATCTGATAATTGCCATCGATGGCTCCATAGATCGTGGCAGAAGAAGCAGCATCAGCACTGAGTTGAGAAGTTGAGGTAAAGTGTTATTAGGTGACATCACATAGGCGACATGTAGTCTTTCTTGTTACGTCTTTTCCACAGCCATTAGCCGAAGAATCATACAATAAACTGTCAAACTCTTTATTATTAGTTAGACCCACACAAAACATGTGTAATCCAAGGCAATTAATGACGGGGACGAGAAAATAATAAATTACTTTGCGTTGAAATTGGAAATACAATGTTCCTAGCATAGATGTCAGATGGGGGTCTAGCAGAGGGGGGGGTGACTTACGAGCTCTATGCAGGTCTGTTTTTTTCAAGACTTAGTTGTAAGCAAGTGTGGCATATGCACGATGCGGGCTGGATCCACGTAAGGTTTTCTATACTTTAATTTAAGTAAATGTATTCATCCAAAGGTCCACACCAACAAATACTTTGTCTCTATACTATTCGGATGCCTACAGTAAGACACTGTTACAATAGCTGAGCAATTTCCTTTGAACCTTTTACATATTCTCTCTAGTGTTCTGTGTTTCTCCCCTGTAGATTAACCGCCCTTATCCCTCAAACCTCACCTTAACCTCAAAAGACGGAAACGTTTACATTAAAATATTTGCTTTACGATCAATGCCGGCTGTACCAGCTCCCAACTAATGCAGCCACTCTAGCAACCCTAAGGGCATTTCTTTGGCCACATGCTTCGTCATTCATTCATTTGTTATATGTTTTAATTAAAACATGGTCCTACAAGGCTGTCATTTATGACCTTTTCAGCCTCCTTCCACCTCAGCCACCCCATTATGTTCAGTGGAATTATTCCTGCATTAGCAATACCCAGAGCCCATCCAACTTAATTACTGTCTCTTTTTTCATTACTCCGTTCAGCTTTCCACAGGTATCTTCCCCAAAATGTAATTGAATATGTCCAATCAAGGTTTCTCTCATTTGTTCCAGTGATCTCCAGAGATATGATCCACATATGGATTTTGGAAATAAGTACACTTCATGTTTTGAGTTTAGTACGTGTAGCCATTTTTCGAGAGCATGTGGAGCATTGGTAATGCCGTTCGATTCTATCAAGTTGATAACATTCAAAAAAGATTTTCTGAAATTTAGCTGAAATAGAGATGCGATTACTACCTGGTGTACATTTGCACATATCGATTTAAATATTGTGGGGATCTGGATGGTGTCTTCCACACCACGCAGAGTAGGCCCGGTCCAGATCGCTTGTCTGTCAGTCTTCTGCACCCAGACTCGGCACTGCAAGGGAAACTCCCACCAATTGCATCTTTCAAAAGCTAAGCATACCTCATTGGACAGTAATGATATACCAGCATGGCCGCTGTGCCGCCCTTCCAGTATCCTAAGGGTACTTTGCACACTTGCGGTTGTGTGGACAGGTTTGCGGTGTATGCTATTTTGACTGTTGTTTGTGCCTGCTGATGCAAAAGTGTATTTAGAATGGTCTTTGTTTGCACACATGATGTAGAATCAGCAATAAATATACTGAGGGTGGGACGGCTGTTGATGTAGCATGATCCAGACGTGACTATTATCAAATCGTTCATGTCGGACAGAACCTCTAAGACAGTGGATCCCAATGACCTCAGGTGGACCACTAAAAGGTCTGAAATGACCTCTTAGACAGCGGTCCCAATAACCTCAGGTGGATCACTAAAGGGTCTGAAAGGTTCTCTAAGACGGTGGTCAGGGGCCACAATGGAAATAAGCTTTTGGGTTTAATTGTGTCATCCCTGAATATTTATATATTTTAATGTATGACACCGAGCGCTGTTCATATTTTATATCAAAATGTTCAAATAAAATCAATCAATCAGTCCCTAAACGGTCTGACACGTCCTTTAGGACAGTGGATCCCCAGGACATCAGTTGTACCTCTAAAGGGCTCAGGTCTTACAAGTCCTTAACGACAGTTCTGTCTCCTAAAGGACGCTACCTATGCTCCCAGTGTGTTCATTTAGCAAAGCCAAATTAATATCAGTAGACTGCACAAAGCGACGCTTATTTGAAATAATACCCAGCCAGATTATTTTATTGACTGAACAATATTTATAAAGCATCTCCTTTCTCATAATCACATGTAGGACGTGAAGTACCGCAGGAGTGCAGGTTGAAAACGCTGCTCAATGGGAAGAGAACAAAGAGAATGGTAGGGCTTGGAGAAAAAAGGGGGGCTGATTATAGTAGGGTTAATTTGGCTGTCTACAAGCAGTAAAACAGTCTGCTAGCAGCGGCTGACTGACTAACAGTGGCTGAGTGGCAGTAGCATTGTCAACTAGCCGTGTCATTCTCTCAGACTCTCAGATCATTAATGCACTTCTACGTCACATTCTTTGTTACTGTGTTTAGGGATATTTCTCATATTGACCTTAATAAACTTCATGATTGCCAATGCTTATTTATATTCTTTGTTATTTGGCTAAACTTATATCAGCATTCACTTCACTAATCACTCCTTTTTGCACAGGATATTAACAAGTTTAACTTACATCCTCCTATATATATATATATGTGTGTGTACACACACGCGCGCGCGCACACGCCCACGCACAGTGTATATCCATCTAGACATATTGGAATTCAAAGATCTGGAACCTATATACCACGTACTGTTTATTAACTGACATTATTTGGTACTAACTTGCAATGTTGAAAAGGTTTTGCATGGATAATGTTTTAACTCACATCAGGGAGGGCGAAGCTCAAAACATTCCTTATATCATGGCTCTCTTCTGGTGACCTAAACACATGAGGTCAAGGCATTAGAAAATGATCGGCTTGATAGACGTGTACCACTCCCTCATGGCAACCTTTCCTGTTTACCTGAAGATAATTGTCTGAAAGAGACGTAGTAAAGCCTTTGTTTTTCGAGTTGCTTTAAAGTTATTGTGAAATATGATTTGATAAGTATTTGTTTACTTAGAAGTCCACTGTTGAAATAAGTGTCAATCAATCATCTCCAGACAACCTCGGGATGTTTTATGTTTTGTGAACTGAACATAACATTTAATATGAATTTTATATTACAACTTGAATTGCTTCAACTTCCATTTACCTGTGAAACTTATTCTTAAGGACACGTCTTTCTGTTTTCAGGATGTGACGGGTGTAATTATGCGCAGAAACAATCCAAATATCATGCCACTGAGCCATATTACCCTAAAAAAAGTTGAGAAGATGGACCGCAATATTTGAAAATCTACAATTCACATTTAATTTCTTATTTTGAACTCCTTCGTGGGCTCCTCAAATCCTTCTTTGAGGCCACCCTATTTCACCAAATTAAATTCATGATTTGTGACAGTCAGGGAGATATATGGTAGGTATATGAAATGTGATGGAGGGGGAGGAATGTAAATGAGTATGAACACAAAGCCATACTCTAGACGGACTGCATGGACAATTTTAGGGACTTGGACTGAAAATAACTGCTGGCCTTCCCTCTGTCTCGTGTGCTACTTATGTGGCTGTGCATTCTTATATTACCCCCACGCAGAGTTGGCGTATAGCAATTGAGTGCAAGTGAGTATCCTCTGAATGTGGGGGCTGCCATAAGCATTCATCACGGCTAAATTTGGTTATAAATTGAGGATAAATGGAAGATTGTCCAACCCCTGTGTTGTGTTTTGGTAGCCTCTGTGAGCAAATCACAAAGCACATCACTGTCCTCCTGGGGTTAGCAAAGTGGCAGGAAGTTTGTGCAATAGGTATGGGAATCCTGTCAATATTTCAAACCTGAAAAATAAAGTTTCAAAGGCCTGTGAGTCTGTGTTTGAAAACTGAAGACCTTGTAAACGTTTTTTAATCTGACACTGTCTCCCAGTTTATTACTTTGTTTCCCGTTTGTGGCAAGTTCTGAAAGTCAATTTTCTAGGACAGAATAGTGCAGAATTTCGAAAAAGCGAAAAGCTCAAGTGTTTTCATTTATCGATAGCACTCGTGTAGCGCACTTTTTATGCCGCTAGTTATTTTTTACGCTAGGTCAACACACAGCGGGAGGTCGTTATCCCAGGTGAAAAAATATTAAGTGTATTTTGAAGACACTATTATCATACCTCGTCATATTTCAAGTATTTTTTTCTTAAGGTACATGCCTTTAATGCAACAATTTACTATAAATACATATTAAATACATTTTTATTAACATAATATTTTGTACTTTAAAAGTACAAAATATCGTCAGAAATTGTTTTTGAATTGAATTCGAATTATGACAAGGGCATGATATAAGTGTGTTCAAAATAGACTTCTATAATACTATCAATTGAACTGTAATGCTTTTTTTAAGTATATTTCAGACACACTGGTGATATAATGCAATTCTACTTCAAGTGTGTTTTGATTGCTAGAAATCATACATTTCACTGGTGTACTTCAGTACACTTGGAGGTTGTCAAAAGTTGTGCCATTTTAGCATACTATTTACACTTGGTACTTAATGTATACCTTAGTGCATTTTGGCATACTTGAATGCCACAAAATTAGTACAAAATACTGTTTCATACTAAAAGTGTACTTGGTACATTCCATTCAAAAGTGTAGTTGAAGTATAATTTCTTTTCACCTGGGATAACGTATTCTCCCGCTGTGTGTTGACCTATGAAGGAGCGTGAGGGCAGGACATCACAGGAAGTCACGTCTGCCTACATCCTTATATGGCCAGTAAGCTTGTGTCCTTAACTACTCATTGTACATTACATTTCACCTTTTGGCCATGCCAGCAGATTTAATACCGCACAACCATTGTATTTAGTTGCCATCGCTGCGAGGTGTACATTCATAGTTTTATTCCAGCAATATGTTAACGCAGGTGCACATTTTAGCACCACTTTTACAGTTTCTCATTTCCTCCTTTACCTGAGTTAGTCTTACCATTCAACTACCCGGTGCCCAGGGGGCTGGCAGCTCGTGGCAGGATCAGGTTGTTTGTGTTGTTTCTCAGTGTCTCTGTGTTTAATAGTTATGGCTGCAGGAGGTCTCTTGCCTTGCAGAGAACAGAGACACCTTGAGCGAGACTGAACCCTAAACTCTTTCAATTTGAGGTGTTAACTTATCTCATACACACACACAGGCACGCACACACACACACACACACACTCAGACACACACACATAACCATGCACAATCGGCCCCACACAAACACACACATACATGAAAGCATTCACAAATTCACACACAAACACATACTCTCAGAAACCCACACACAAGCATTCACACATGCACACAAACATGCCTTCATGACTGCATACACCTACAGACAAACAAGCACACACACGCACACATACACACAGTCATGCACACCCTTACAGACACACACGCATACTGCATATTAATGGATAGCTCCATACCAGTTGAGAGTGGGTAAATTGGCCAATGGGTCTTATCTACATTCCACGCATCAATAATTACACATTACCTTGGGCACTCTTGCTTCACCCTTTTTGCATGCAGACTTTAAAGGTGTGTGTGTGTGTGTGTGTGTGTGTGTGTGTGTGTGTCATAATAATTACTGACTGCTCTCCCTAGTCTCACTTTGCCCATTTTTTCGGTGCCTTTCCTCATCAAGCCCGCTGTTCGTTATCACTTGCAAACACATCCGCTCATTCCCGGCGTGTGCGATTGATTACCTAAGTATCAGTGGGATATCGGCCCTAGAATAGAAAGTCTCTAACCCCCCTCCCTGTTCCTCTCTTCCCACTGTGTTGGGTGCTGAAGGCCGTCGAGGTGAGCCTCTTCTCCATTGGGAGAGACACTGGTGCGATCGTGCATCACTGCCCTAATGGTGATGAATGCCCCGCCATTAGCATGGTCCACACGTAGCCACCCTACCCCCAGCCTACCACCACCACCTCCTTCACAAGTGTCCCTGCCTCCAGATCGTTGCTGATTTACTTATTCACCCCGCTCCTATGCAGTCGTCCTCCTTGTCTCCTTTGCTTATGCGTCTTATCTTAAGCAATCGCTGATGGTCATCGTGATGTTGTTTGTGTTTTCGGTCTGTCTTTCTGTGTTTGAGGCAAGCAGGAGCTTTCGACAGTCTGCTGAGGGGCTGATGCGAACGATACCGGCATGTGGTTCCTCTGATGGCCCCTAGGTGGCTCATGGTGGCGGCAAAGCCATGCGCTGCCATGCTAGTTTTTACAAAGAGTCGGGTTCATTGACTTAAAAATAGAAAGGATTACGAGATGGCTTAAGTTGCAAAAATAATTGAGGTGCTTTTATTTCCAAAAAAGCGTGACAAGATACAAAATCTGGACGTCCAAAAGAAAGTAAAAAAAATATCAAAAGGATAATTCAAAAAGTTTCTCCGTGATCAATGCCCTACAGTCACACACACTGACTGCCTTCAAGACTGACTGCCCCCCCCCTCCCCCCCCCGTAAACGGTGGTTGGCGGGCTTGTAAAGGCCTAGCCCCTCCCCTTAGCCAAACCATTAACCAGTTATTCAATTAACACATGTTTAACCCAAATTACACTTTGGATAACCTTCCTTCAATACACAACATAATTACTCTCACAGCATCTACCAAGTCCAACATGTATATCCCACATAAACGCATAAACTTACACACACGCTCATATACATACATATGTCCCCCATGAGCTAATTTCAGATGGTATCTCCCACCATCAGCACCTGCTGTGACCTCTATTTAAAGCAGCCTTAAGCAAGCACTCTGGTTGCAACCTGGCATGAGTGAAGAAGGTCCATGATAAGTATCAAAGTAATGAACCAAACTCAAATTAACAGTTCCATTTGTGTGTCTACTTGTTGCTATTTACCGGCACGGGGTAAGGTTATAAGCTTAAAGGGAAGTTGTATTGTAGTATGGCACGCACCACAATAACAGAAGGGAAGGATAAGTAAATTAATGGATATAATGTCTTCGCCAGTAACTAGTGGCATGGCCGTCATGTCATGTCACACAAGTCAATGGCAAGGAAGGTGTTGTCCTTCACTTTAGAAAGAGCCTCTTTGTTCTCTTAGGATCTTCACATCAGGTTCATATTATGTGTGGTCCTAGAAGAAAATTCCATTTCATAACCAAGTTAATGAGGATTTTTTTTTCTTTTTATTGGTTATAGACTGGTGCTCCTGTTCAAGTCCTGCCTCCTATGCAGATGATCCATAGAAGGTAGAGCAACACCCTAAAGCCCTCCATCATTTCTGCTGTCTACTGGTCCACTATTGGAGGTATGTGAACTTTTTTCACGATTTTTAATTGTTACCTATATCAGAAAATCCCTAAAGTTTTCAGAGAGCTGGTCCTTAATGTGAAGTGTACTTCAACCTTGAGTTAATGTTAAACCAGCATTGATCCTCCAAGTAAGTAAAGAGTCGACCGTACATCAAATCCTCCTGCTCCCACCCCATGCAGTGCTCCCAGGCATGGACCATCCCCCCCCCACCAAACCTAACTAACTCACACCCATCAAACCTGACTAACCCCCACCCACCAAAACCCCACCCAACAATCCCGACACCTAGCCAAACCTGGAGAAATAATTTCCCGAATGAAAAAAGAGTGACACTACAGGTAGTGTCCACCACCCTTTGTTTTGGTATGACTTCATTATCCCCTCCAGTGAAACGACAATAGCAATAGCAGTATAAGAAAAATTGCAGCGGTAGTTTTTGCCCTAAAGAGGGAAGTGCTCTATTTCAATGATGTTTATTTTTTAATTTAACAAATGCAATAACTAATGAGACTTTTAATGCAAATTGCTGGTTTCTAAGACAACCGTGCCTTTTCTCATTTGCCTCAAGATTCCCAAGCATTTATTCTGACATTTAAATCTTCATCTTGGGAAGTATTATTTTCTCTTGTGATGTCTCCATATTTGTTTGGTTTGCCGTTAAAGCCATGGTCCAAAATATATTTGTAATGAGCATGCTGCTGTGATATTCTGACAAATGCGACAATAGTGGGGAAAGGGGTCTTTGGGGCACCGGCCACACGGCTATTCACACAACGATAAGAACAATCAAACGTTCAATCACCCAGAGTATTCTTTGAAAAATTAAAAATGCACTTTTTAATTATTAAATCACTAAAACCCAGCCAAAATTGTTAGATTCCTCCAGTGCAGTAGGGGAAATGTGCCTACAAAGACACAATATCTGAGTTGTGTATCATGCATTTTTTTTGTATCCCCTTGTGAAGCCTAAATGTCTTTCAATCAAGACAAAATGCCTTCATTATCTATCTTTTATAGCTCTAGAAAATGAAGGAAGCTACTTTTATGGTGATGATGATAACTATGATGATGAAGGTGAAAAGAAACAGGAGAAGGAATAATTTGGATAGAGAGGTGAATAAAACGCAGAGCTGGATAGAAAGTACTTTAAAATGAGAGAGGGAAGGACGGGAGCTTGATGGATGATTGGTCGCCATGATAGATTGTTGGGGAAACGTGAAGAGGAAGCGTAGAGGGAAGAGAACAGTCGACCCAACAGCGTGTTAGTGCGCCAGCGTTTATCATCGTACCACCTCAATATCAGCTCTCTCAGCGCTGTCTCTGTGTCTGTCTGTCTCTGTCTCTGTCTCTGTCTCTGTGTCTCTTATATGTCGTAACTCGATCCCTAGTTAAAGTCTCGCTGTGCAGTTGACAGTTCTAGGATCAGATAATAAATGTCCTTCCACTTCTGAGCCAAATCGGCAAACTCATTTGTTGTAGCTATATAAAAGCATGGTGCTAGCCTGGTGCTAGCCTGGTGCGAGCCTGGTGCTAGCCTGGTGCGAGCCTGGTGCGAGCCTGGTGCGAGCCTGGTGGGAGCCTGGTGGGAGCCTGGTGGGAGCCTGGTGGGAGCCTGGTGCGAGCCTGGTGCGAGCCTGTTTCTAATTGCGCTTACTTGAAAACACTGAACATGAATTTCACTTTCAACCCTCTGAAAACAGAATTGTTAATTTCTCTATCACTCCATCTCTTCCCGTCGTTCCCCTTTCTTCCTCTGCCGGTCTCCGTCTCACTGTGACTCGACGCCTTCGGTCTCATCTCTGGTCCCCGGTGTTGAGTCTCGGGGCCCCGGGGCCGACGTGCTCTTCTGGCTCCGCAGCCAGTGGATCTCCTCAGGTGCATGTTAATTACAGACACATCGGGGTCCCGGGGCCCCCCGCAGAGAGGGAGAGGGAGGGAGAGGGAGGGAGAGGGAGGGAGGGAGGGAGGGAGAATCCCATTACAGGCCAGATAAGGCAGCCCTCTAAGGCTTTTGCTGTTAGAGGATTGCCAACATCGCTCACTCGGACGCAGGGGTCGCCACGGTGTTTTGATGGCACCATGGTAACAGTGGATCCCGTCTCGAGGTACCCTCTAAGCAGCCCGCCTACTATAATATCCATAACACTATACCCAAAATATAATCTGCCCCGATCCCCAGTGTCTGTCTCTCTAGCCTGCTCCTTTATGAACTTGTCGCTATTGATCGTAAGTGGCATTGGATAGAAGCATCTCCTAAATGACTTATGAATAGTAATGAAAGCTCAATATAAATCAGTAGTATACCGTATTTTGGCCACATAAATACATTATTGTGTTGCAGTATAAGTTGTGTCATTAGTTATAATTTGGAACAATGCCACTGTGACTTTTAGCCCAGAGAAAGGACATCGAAAGCAGCCCTGCTGTAATGATGCGTAGTATTCAGGTACCTGCGGGCAGGGCCAGGTAAGATAAGACATGGTAATAACTGTCTTGCCTCCCTCTGCCCATAAAGCGCCACAGATAACCAGACATTACAGCAGGAACAGTATATGCTGGAATGCTGCTCATTTCACAGACATCATGTGGTTAGAGAATTTTTGCTTCGCCAGTTCCTTCACACAAAGTAGCGCCACATCCACAACATCATCTCGGTTGGTGTTACTGAAGTGTAAAATAGGTTTTTACGAAAATAAAGAGAAATGTAATAAACAAGAGCGAGGGTTCCAATTCCCCGGAGCCCCGGCACCCCAAGCACTTCAAGATGTATTTTTAGCCAGATGTGTGTGCATGTGTCGGGCTATTATTAATTCCTGTAATTTTCACATTTTCTGATGACTAGCACGTCTTCCCACTCTGTGATATGCTGTTCCGACTTTTCACTGTCAAAAATAGCGTTACCTTGTTAATATGACTACATGAGCCTCGTTGGTTGGTTGGAAGGTTTCAAAGGTACTAGGAATAAAGATGCAGGTGGGAGAGCACAATAACTTTCATCCTCACATTTTCAACGTCACTTTGCATGTTAAATGTGAATCTAAATCTGTTGCATATCCAAGCTGTCAAACTACTCTTTTTATCGACAGCTAGTGACTGACGACATCGACTGACTTTCATGTGATTCGGCTCTTTGGCTCTAGCCATTTCTCTAAACTGAAAAAATTGAATATCTCTCACAGATTGACAGACAGCAACCAAATTCATCGGATGGTTTTCGTGTTATTCTTGGGATCTTCAGAACCAGCTTGAAGACAGTACATTTTAACGTGCACAACTTAAGAAGAGCAAAGAACGAAGGAGGGGATTACTTTATGATCCGGTGAATCTCGACGAGGCCTTCTGTGCCCAGTTTGTAATCTTGGTTTTTATTTTTTATTCCATGGTGTCCAGTTAACTCCAGAGAGGGAGAGAGAAATATGTGTGGACGTGTTTGAAAACGCTCTGATCAGCACAGGAACTGTTCTGCAACGTCCAGGGTCACGGGGAACGCTGACACATCAGTGCGGTCCTTGAGACATGAGATGTGTGCACGTGTGTGTCGAATAAGGTGTGTGTGTGTGTGTGTGACTGTGTGTGTGTGTGTGTGTGTGCGCA
>NC_079421.1:2226173-2371173 GCF_026213295.1 Gadus chalcogrammus
CCTCCTTTTCCCTGTAGCCCCTGTCCATCTCTCTGGTCCTCTCTGCCTCTCCTCCTTTTTCTCTTCCCTGTAGCCTCTCTCCATCTTTCCTTTGCTCCTCTTTACCTCTCCTTCAATAATATCTCTCAGGTCTTTGACAAGTCTGTCCCTCTCTTTCTCTCTCATTCTAAAGTTGGGTTCTTCAAGCCTTTTTAATAGACCGCAGTTCTACTTCATCATATTTTCGGTGAGGCAAACTGGATACTTGGAACCAGCGCAGGAACTGGTTTAAGTCAACACAATGAATGTCACTACTAATAATGCCTCGGCTTCATAGTTGCCATGGCGACAAAACACTTTTTTTTTTTTTCTGACACACCTATTGATTTGTTCAAATTACAAAGAAGTTCTAGATGCTAGGTCTTAATTCATTCGTAATTGACTGGCCGAAGGAGAAGTGAATTACTACTGTGGGTGTGTGTGTGTGTGTAAAAAGACAAGGAAACTGAGGCTATGAATAACCAGAGAGAGAGAACCAGAGAGACTTTTTATTCACCTTTTCTACCTTCATGTCTGGGTAAGCAATCTGGCCGCGCTGCCCTCCCCATCCATCATGGTTATGGCCAGTGAGGAGAATGTCCCACTCAGGGCTGCTCTGTGTGCGCCCGCATAAATGTGGATGGGACTCTGCTGTGTGTGTGTGTGTGTGTGTGTGTGTGTGTGTGTGTGTGTGTGTGTGTGTGTGTGTGTGTGTGTGTGTGTGTGTGTGTGTGTGTGTGTGTGTGTGTGTGTGTGTGTGTGTGTGTGTGTGTGTGTGTGTGTGTGTGCGCGCGCGCGTTCATACATGTGAGCAAGATTTATGCATGGACTTTTGACATCGCACAAACACATTTGTAGGTGTGCGTGTGTGGTATCTCTCTCGCTCTGTCTTTCTCTCTCTCTGTGCCTCTCTTTCTCTCCCTCTCTCTCCCTCTCTCTCTCTCCCTCTCTTTCTCTGGAGAACTGGTGAGGAGGTTGTGGATGTCTTGTGCTTACAGGTACAAATAGCTTGTGGGAGCTGAGACAGATGCACTGGAGCCTGCCAAAGCTACCCTCCCCAACACATGTGTATGTACAGACGCACACACAGTGTGCGCCGAGACACATGAGACACGTGTTATTAATATGACTAAAACATTAAAAAAAATGTGTTCTATATAAGTGGATGACTAATTATTTTGACATTGTACATGGTGTTAACAGGTATGTTAAATACCTAAACTGATACATTATTAACATCTTGCACATGAAAAACATGAAGTAATTACATTCTAAAAGTCCTTTTTTTCATCCCACTTCAAACATTGATCACATTATCATCATACTTACTTATTTTTTTGAGTTAACCAAGCTGCAATATCTCAAATTAAAACATTTAGTAAAGTTTTCAGTCCGTGAAGATCATCATTAATGATCCAAACTGTATCTCTAACTACGCGTCAAATGGCATGAACTCTGTTTGACTTGTTGCTATCATGCTGATGACTACAAAAAAGTATTGCCGATGGCTATTTTTACAGCCAAGTATAAATTGTTTTGAACGCAATTGTGGAATTTAGAAAGGAGTGCCTTTTTAAAAGATTGGCAGGGGTTGTTAACTCTGAGGTTAATCAAAAGGCCCCATGTAAACATGGCCAACTCTACCTGGCTCTTTGTGTTCTGTGTGCCTGGCAAACAGTCTGCTCTTTAATAGACAGCGCCACCCACTCTGGATCAGCACTCAGTGCTCGTCCTTGAACAGACTGTTGACTGAGCCAATATGTTTTATTTGCTGCTATTCTGCGTATGACAATATTTAATCCTGCCCAGCAGCTCGTGTTCTGTTTCGGAATACTTTCCCATGATCGGTATGTAAACACTCTGATGACCTGGTCCGTGTCTCTGTTAGTGTCTATCTTGGATGCCATGTATACTGTACCGGCTGGCAGCGTTCAGGGCTCTGTTAGTTTAGTAAGTGTATGTGTGGTCCCCTTAGAGGTGTCTGCCTTCCTTCAGCCTCTTGTGGCAGTACAGCTGCCTGCGTGTATTGTTCAAGACCACACACAGGCGTGCGTTTCTTTTGTTTAACATTCAACACTGCCACGGTATTTCTGCTACACGCTACATTAGTCCGGCTACTTCTAACTCCTCAGGCCTGGACCAAACCAAGGCCATGCCCACTCTTCTGTTTTGGCCTTTTGAGGACATGCAGCACACTCTCCGAAGGTGTTCTTTCCTTATGGATGCATCGTAGGATCGTATTCAAGTCTAAGCATTCCCCTCCCTTTAACAAATCAGCCAGACAATATGAGCTCATGCTTTCTAGAGATCTAGGGATGTTGAAAACTGAATACCCTAAATGTAAACACAAAAACTCACTAAGAGCTCAATCTTGTTGTAAAGATTTTGCATCTATGTCCAGCAATGTTACGTGAATCTTTAAGCGTTGCGCTCCATGGCGGAGCGATCTGGCCTGAACAGAGATGTCACATAAAGCGGATGGCTCGGTTGACCTCTGTGTGGTATTCATGCCGCAAAGGACATTGCTGTAAGTCGTTGTCAGGTGGTCAAGCTCAGTACTGACTGATATGTCTTCACCTACTGCTCACTCCAGGCCTGCGTCATGACACGCTTATAAGGAGGGACTACATTTACTGTCCTTCTAAAGCCTGAGCATCTACCGCAAACTTGACTTGGTGCTCGATGTACATTAAGGGTGGATTTGGATGTACAGAGATCAAGATGGAGAGCAGGGGGGGTCACAAGATGCTGTGTGGCAGCACGAAGCGCACAGGCAGGCAGAGACATACATTTTACCGCAGAATTTATCCAGAAAAATATAGAAACAATCAACGAGCGGTAAAAGACACACCAGTGACACCACAGATATAGTTTCCAAAGACGCACGAGTATGGACTGTGATAAGCACACACACGCACATCGTGATGCACAGGCAGAGGCCCCAGCAGTCCCACTGCATTAGTGGAACGGCCCGTTGTTTGAAATACATTAAATATTGAATGGAAAGTTTGTGTAAGTATTTACATTTCTTGGCTGGTGCCTCCCGGGCCAAACAGGAGCTGCACCATGTTCAGTTAACCGGGATCCTTCTGGACACACACGCACACGCCCACGGCTCTGTGAACAAGTGGGCCACTATCTCTCTGGATGGTCTGGGGCCTCAGGGGTCCCCCCCCCCAAAAAAAAGCAAAGCAAAAAAAAGTGGCAAAGGTCGAGAGTCTCTAGAGGCAAATAAGGTAGGAGAGTCATCTTCTGTGTTTAAGTGTGTGTCTGAGTGTGAGTGTGTGTCTCACTGTGTCAGATTGTGTGTGTATGCGAGTGTGTGTGTCTGTCTGTCTGTCTGTCTGTCTGTCTGTCTGTCTGTCTGTCTGTCTGTCTGTCTGTCTGTCTGTCTGTCTGTCTGTCTGTCTGTCTGTCTGTCTGTCTGTCTGTCTGTCTGTCTGTCTGTCTGTCTGAGTGTGTGTGTCTGTGTGTGTGTGTGTGTGTGTCTGAGTTTGTGTGTGTGTGGGCGTGTGTGTGGGCGTGTGTGTGTGTGTGTGTGTGTGTCTGAGTCTGTCTGTGTGTGTCTGAGTTTGTGTGTGTGTGTGTGTGTGTGTGTGTGTGTGTGTGTGTGTGTGTGTGTGTGTGTGTGTGTGTGTGTGTGTGTGTGTGTGTGTGTGTGTGTGTGTGTGTGTGTGTGTGTGTGTGTGTGTGTGTGCGCATGGGGTGCAGCAGTGTCCTCCAAAGGGGGGGCGGTGCTATGGCCTGGTGTCTGCAGACACGAGAGATAAAGCGCTTTAAGTGCGACTTCAAAAATAAAAAGGGGAATCCGGCGGGTGAACCCTGGAGCGGCGGCTCAGGAGGCCGGTGTTAGGACTCAAAAGCTCGCTACGGAGACGAGGAAACGTGGCGACGTGACCGAGCAGAGCGCAGAGGAGGGATGGGAGGTGTTCAGTATGGAGAGAGAGAGGGAGGGTGCAGAGAGAGAATACGCACAGTAAGAACAGAGCATGACGGAGGACGGGAAGTGACAGAACAGCCCTAGATGACGGAGATGGAAGAGTAGGAGGCAGGCTGGACCAGTCACGAGAGGGAGGGAGAGGATAAGAGGTAGAGAGGGGGAGGGAGAGAGAGTGACAGAGAGAGAGAGAGAGGGAGAGGGAGAGTGACAGAGGGAGGGAGAGAGACAGAGGGAGAGAGAGAGGGAGGGAGGGAGGGAGGGAGAGAGAGAGATAGAGAGAGGGAGAGAGTGACAGAGGGAGAGAGAGAGTGAGAGAGAGAGAGAGTGACAGAGGGAGGGAGGGAGAGAGAGAGAGGTGGAGAGGGAGAGAGTGGGAGAGACGGTGCCAAAGAATATAAGAATACAAGACGAGAACAAGCACAAAAGTTACAAAAGTGACACATGACTTCTGACAATGGCTGCGTTCCCCACGCACCCCTATCCCCCGCCACACACATCCACATCTTTTGGCCGAGATCCAAGACAAAATAGCAGAGTGACGAGGAGAGTGAAGCGACAAAACAAACAAGCTGCAACACAGGTTTCTAACTTTTTTTTTTTTCTCCACATTCTTCCAAATGTGTCACGCGTGACAACAGATCTGTGTGTGTATTTGTGTGGGTGTGTTTTATTACGTATACAGTCTGACGCCTCCCTCCAATGAGTGGCATTGCATCCCTCTCGGAGCCCTAAAGATATGTTATACAAACGGGTCAAAGGAGGAGGATGGCAGCAGTCCTCCCCGGTTCTTGATCCACTTGGCCTCTCCGTGGGGCTGGACCCAGCCTACTGCGCTCCACTGAAAGGCGGTCAACTCCCTCAACCTCATGTTTCGAACGGGAGACGTGCTCATGGGCCGGGCGCCACCAAATCACTGCTGTGTTCTCACCTCTTCCTTCCCTTTTCCCTGTCTCTCCTCCACCCCACTTGTCCTCACATGAGCGGCGTGTGTGCGCTCTGGGTTAATCATGGAAAGTAGCACAAGTGTCCTTGTTGACTTACTTTTCTATTTTACACCTTGGGTGTGTTTGTGTTTGCTACGTGAAAGCGATTTTGCACTAAAGAACAAAAATGTTTTGGTCAACAGCTTGGAAAGGTAAATGGACATTCACTGAACATGGCAGGAGGAGGAGGGTTAGGGTTAGCCAACCCTTTTAGTTCCCTGGTTCCTGTGATGTTTAAGTACAAGTTTCCCTTGCTGTTGCCAAGCAACTCTTCCCAGAAGTCACTTTCGCATTTCCGTGCAATTGGCCTGAAAAAGGACGACTCCAAATTCATTTCGTATTTGAGTGATATTACGATGTCGGTGTCAACAACTTTCTCTTCCCCCTCGCTTGTCTGTCAAGGAATTACTATTTATGTATTTTTTTGATCCTGCTCGCCTTGTGTAGGCTGTTGATGCAGAGGCGTTCAGAACCGCACCGTAGCTCGGTAATTAAAGAAAGTTCTGCCAACTTGGCTGTGGAGGGATGTTGAAAGTGTTGGAAAAATGATGGTTGGGGTTGATTTGTAAGTAATGGAGGGTGTGTGTGTGTAGTGTGTAAGATAGTTTTAGGTTGCACCTTCGATTTTTAGAAATGTGTCCAATGTACTGTCATGTGACATTTATGTACATTTTCTTGTGTTTTCGCTTGCACATCCCACGGAAATGTGTGTGTGTGTGTGTGACTAAGTGTCTATGTGTGTGTGTGTGTGTTTGTGTAAATTCCCTGTGGAACACAAGCCAATCTGGGCCCGAGGCCTTGGGCTATTGATCGCTCTCTGAAAGCCCATCACTCATTCCCTTTACAGCAACAACCCAAAAAACACCTCTCCTCCAAACCAACACGCACACCCACCCACCTCCAAACCCAACAAACCAACAAACCCAAAGACACGCACGCACGCACGCACGCACGCACGCACGCACGCACGCACGCACGCACGCACGCACGCACGCACGCACGCACGCACGCACGCACGCACGCACGCACGCACGCACGCACGCACGCACGCACGCACGCACGCACGCACGCACGCACGCACGCACGCACGCACGCACGCACGCACGCACGCACGCACGCACGCACGCACGCACGCACGCACGCACGCACGCACGCACAGTGCCCAGTACCACATCCACACACACCACTACCATACCCACACCGTCACCACTACCATACCCACACCGTCACCACTACCATACCCACACACACACACACACCGTCACCACTACCATACCCACACACACCCACACCGTCACCACTACCATACCCACACACACCCACACCGTCACCACTACCATACCCACCCACACACACACCGTCACCACTACCATACCCACACACACACACACACCGTCACCACTACCATACCCACACCATCACCACTAACATACCCACACACACACACACACCGTCACCACTACCATACCCACACACACCCACACCGTCACCACTACCATACCCACACACACCCACACCGTCACCACTACCATACCCACCCACACACACACCGTCACCACTAACATACCCACACACACACACACACCGTCACCACACCCACACACACCATCGTCACACCCAGGAACGGATTATGAGTCAGTGGGCCCCCGGGCCCAGACAACGAGAAAAGCCCACCACCCACACATTGTATCTTGCATTTAGTTAAACGTTAGTGCGGTTCCTGTTCACACTGTCTGTCCACAGTCTAACTAGCGCCCTCTATTGACACATCCAGCTTCATCATAGTAATATACATTTATACCAATAATAATAATAATAATAATATGAAGAGAATAACCCTCCACTCCACCCCTGCTGGAGTACTCACCTTCTCCAAACCACGCCTTAGTACCATGGCTGCTCGGCCCCCAGACTATGGACCTCCCTCCCGCCACTCATAAGTCAGATTCCATCGCAACATCCAAGCCCACCTGTTCAAACTGGCATACCCACTGTGACTGGTCACCGTGCACTGCAGTGACCAGGGATCGATGTTTGGTGTTAATAATGTTTGACGCTGTTATTTTATGCCTTGTGGTCGTTACTCTGTTCTTTTTACGCTATGTAAGTTGAACATGGGTGACTTGAACGGCGACAAAAATAAAATGTATTATTATTATAACATAGGTGTTATTTGGCTGAATAACAACACATAGTGGTCTACATCTCGCCTGTATGATCTCACTTCCTCATCAGAAACAGTGGCTACTATGGACAGCAGACTGATGAAGCCGATTGAGGGGGGGCGGGAAATTTAATACCCCATGTTGTTCGATTGACGACATAACCTGTTGTTCAGAGGCCCGTATTAATACATACGACATATCAATCCTCATGCTTTTTGATTGAGAGGCCCCTTTGAGATACCAAGAAGAACTAACATAACTATTTGACATATCCTACCCAATGCTGACTGATTAAGGGGCCCTTTTCCGATATTAGGGATGAATAACACACATAACCTGTGGTTTAGGGGCCCTTTCAGGGGCCCCTTTGGGTTGAATCACACAACCCGTGGCGATTGAGGGGCCCTATTGAGACATATTACATAATATAGCCAATGTTACATGGCTTCTGGGCCCCATTAAGATATAGGTATAATTTTGTAGAGACGATATTGAAATGGTAGCGCTCAGGCTCGGGCTTCAGGGCCCCCTTGGCCATCGGGCCCCTGGGCCTGGGCCCGGTAAGCCCATGCAGTAATCTATCCTTGACCACACCCACACACACATCATCAAAACACCCAGGTGCTACGAAGGCAGGAGGAGTCGATATCACCTGGGGGAGGAGTGACGAGGAGAGCATCTATGTAGTTTATCAATGAAAGGTACAGTCCGCAATGTAGAATTGGACATCGTCTGGAACGGTGCCCTTGTTATACTATTATCCGCCATCTGACTACACAAAGAGATTCACTTAGCTACAACAGGGTCCAAGGGACATTGATAAAGATACAACAAATACAACATTTGGACCTCATCAACATTACACAACTTGAGCCACTGGTTCATTTGTCTTAACACTGTAAGGACGCCTTTACTGCTGGGGCAGACCATGGGATATTGTGCAAACGCTGGAATATTGTCTATTATTTATATTCTGTCTAAATGCAGCTTATTGGACTGCCATGGGGGGTAATGAACAATGTAAGCCCGCTGTAACAGAGCTTATTATATTTAATAAACATATTCCCACAAAACGCTCATGTGCAGTGTAGTGAAGTAATGATGAAACCTAAATGTTATGATCAACTATGAATATCATTTTGACTAAAAGAGAGGAGATGATAGGAGAAGTGGGGACGAGAGCAATGGACAAGAAAGGGAAGAGAGAAATGAGAGAGGAGAGAGGAGCAGATAGGAGAAGAGAGGAGGAAGGAAAAGAGAAGAGAGGGGAGAGGAAAGGATGAGACGGGGGAGAAAGGAGAGAGGAACGGTGAAGAGTGGAGGAGATGAAAGGAGAAGAGGGGAGAGGATATGAGAAGCGAAGGGAAGAGGAGAGAGGAAAGGAGAAGAGAGGGGGAGGAAATGAGTAGAGAAGAGAGGGGAGAGGAAAGAAGTAGAAAGGAGAGGATATGAGAAGAGAAGGAGAGGAAAGGAGGAGAGAGGGGGAGGAAATGAGTAGAGAAGAGAGGGGAGAGGAAAGAAGTAGAAAGGAGAGGATATGAGAAGAGAAGGGGAGAGGAAAGGAGGAGAGAGGGGGAGGAAATGAGTAGAGAAGAGAGGGGAGAGGAAAGAAGAAGAAAGGAGAGGATATGAGAAGAGAAGGGGAGAGGAGAGAGGAAAGGAGAAAAGAGGGGGAGGAAATTAGTTGAGGGGAGAGGAAAGAAGTAGAAAGGAGAGGATATGAGAAGAGAAGGGGAGAGGAGAGAGGAAAGGAGAAAAGAGGGGGAGGAAATGAGTTGAGGGGAGAGGAAAGAAGTAGAAAGGAGAGGATATGAGAAGAGAAGGGGAGAGGAAAGGAGGAGAGAGGAAAGGAGAAGAGAGGGGAGAGGATAGGAAAATAGAGGATAATAGAATAAAGGAGAAGAGGAAAGGAGAAGCAAGGGGAGAGGAAAGGAGAAGAGAGAAGAGGTAAAGTGCAGATAGGAGCGGGGAGAACGGAGAGAACAAGGAAGGAGACAGCCTTTGACTTCAAATTAAAGTTTGGGTCTGGTGGTCGGTCTTCCTTCCGTAATGGGAAATGCTGATTGCCTCGTGGCCTTGTAAGACAGACCCAAAAGAAAATAGATGGGCGCCTGTGAATACCAACACACACCCCAGCCCTGACGCTCATCTGCAGGGCTGCAGGTGGAAGCACGAAGGGAAGAAGACGTGGAAAAATGTAATGTAGGGCTTGGCAATACATCACGTTTATATTGATAACGTAAAAAGAATGACCTAAAACATCTATATCATAAAAGCTGCATTTAATCACAGAAGCTGCAATGGAGGCACTTTTGGAAATATATATTTTGTAATACACACAATGAATGAATAGGATGAAATGCTGACTGAGGGCAGAGTTTGTTGATACCGTTGCACACCAGCCAGAACATAAGATTAAAGAAAGAAAGCTACGCCGTAAAAATGTAATTGGAAAGTAAAGGAGGTTTAGCAAGTACATGCTCCTTTTAATGTCCAATGAGAGCTACATTTAGCATTAGCATAATGACAAAAACAAGTTATAACGAAAGTAGACTAAGCTTACACATCCCCAGTAACATTGATATCCCAATGCAGGTCCATCTAGTGCATACCAATTTGCAAGTGCAATCATTTTCAGTTTTTTCCCACAGCCTTCGAATGAAAAGAGCGCGATCAAAGTGAGCTGACAGAGAAGCCTCATAAAAAATGTAGAAACACTCATACATCAATAGTAGTTTCTCTATCTCCTCCCTTTCACTTTCTCTCATCCCTCACCCCTGTCAATCTTCACTTTT
This sequence comes from Gadus chalcogrammus, assembly GCF_026213295.1. Lineage (NCBI taxonomy): Eukaryota > Metazoa > Chordata > Actinopteri > Gadiformes > Gadidae > Gadus > Gadus chalcogrammus. The sequence goes on from NC_079421.1 coordinate 2,236,075, forward strand.
CGTAGGGCCTTACCCCTTAAGCCCTGAATTGTCCTCTGCTGTTTTGTTGTAGATGTTGTATTGCGCAGTAGCAAACAAAGTGGGTACCCCTCTCGGGTTCAGCCATTCAAAGCTTTGCGCAGACAAGACACACCTTAACAACACTTTGATAACATCCCCACAGCTGTCAGCGCTGAGTGCTGGCTTCACAGGAGCATCTGTTGCCGCTGCATCCAAACAACTTCTGGCCGGGTTGGTCTCGGCAACCTGCTAGCATACCACTCCATGGGTGTGAAGAATGAAGAGAGATTTTATAATAATATAATTATTCGATTATTATTCCCAGGGCACTTTGACACAAGTACAGCAAACGGCTCACAAGTTGAAATAGGATGCTTCCTGAGCATTCGGCAGAGATTTTTTCAGCCGATACAGGCAGGTCTTCAACTGGGCCCTCTCGCCCCAAGTGCTACTTAAATCCCGGGTAATTAACAGGTGCAAAACCGTGTAGTAACAGGGCTGCCAGTGGTGACAGCGGAGTCTTTTTCCATTATCGACCTCTCCAAGCAGTCCACCATCCCTCAGTTCACCCGCACCACCTCCAACATCTTTCATCTGATATGAGAAGCAATTTAGCTAGCGACCGACATGATAAGGCTGGACCCAACCCACAGAAAAGAAAATGAAAAAACATTTATGAATGGACCAAGTGACACTTTGGCTTGGCTTGCCCCAAGCTTGAATGGAGAGTTCATTTTAGGAAGTGCAGCTTAATTATGAAAGTAAACCTTTACCGATGGCCTCCGGCAATTATTTTTAGGAATTAATTTGCCACATATAGAGATGATCAAATGTAAACAGCACTTTGGAGTTCTTAAGATTACTTATTTTTTTATTCAAATCAAGGCCTGAAAGGGCAGGCAGGCTTAATGTTCACTCTAGAAACACAGACGTTTTCTGCTAACAAAGATACTGATACCACAAACATGTCTACGTGGAAGGACAAAGCAGAAGTGATGTTTAGTCTATTCTCACCGGGCATGACTTAATGAACAACACCGGGAGCATTTCTTTATTTACTTTGTTTCAAATCAATACATTCTGGTGACCCCCTTCCTGATCACCTGGAGCATTTGATTAGTAAATACATTTCTGATTCCATGTGATAAACTACATCTGATCCTTTCCCCGATCTCGGCTGCTTTAATTATTACACAGATACCGGCTTGGCTTTGCACTGTAAAGCAAGGGGTCGTGAAGGAAAGGCACACCGTGGCACTTCATCACGCATTCACCCCGGACCAAACCCTAACCCTGCTCCTCTCGGCATCGTGTCTGTTCCAAAGTGTGAAAAGAAGATACACGAGGAAATGGAAGTATGTCATGAAGAAGAACCAAAGTTCCTTGTGAAGACCAGGTGCAGAGACGGGAGAGGGGAAAGAAGGCCTTTGAAAGCCGCTCCATTGTGTCCTCGTGAACTCCGGAAGCATCTCTACAGCGAGGTGAGCAGGAACGCGTTGTGGATCTCCTCCGTATGGACTACATTGATCAAATGACAGGTTCAATCTTTGAGTGCACTACCATACGTTTCCTGTGCCCTCTTGCAGGCAGAGTTGTCATCCCCCTCCTCAACTTGTAAATGGCTGTGGACGTTGTTGTATTGCTATCATGGGATTGGTAGTAAAAAAGAGGAATAAGCTTGGCCATCTTCCAGTTTGGAGCGGCCCATGCAGCTCCAGACAGGTGGCTGTGGTTTACTTGAGCTGTTATAGATTTGTACTTTATTTAATAAATAATGATTGCCAGCCAATTCAATACACACGCATACATATAGCACTGATTGAGTTGTACAGAGTGGAGTGGTTCATTTTCCTGACGACGTAGGTGTGAGAGAGGGAGAGGGGGGGGAGGGAGAGAGGGAGAGAGGGAGAGAGGGAGAGAGATTATCGCAACTTGTGATAAAATATTTGTTGAATATTAAGTTATTACTGAAAAAAACATTAATTAAAAGGACAAAAACACTGAGAATTGGTCCTATGAATAGTTGATTCTTGATTCTTTCCACGCTGGCCATTGACTTGGATGCAACAGCCTGTGTCATAATGATCTGCCTCGTCGTCTGACGTCCTGCCTGCAGTTCTGTAGTTTGTTTCGTGGTGGCAAAATGCTTATCAATGGAAGATTTATGCTTATGTTCCACCACAATGTCGCATGCAGTGCAAAATAATTCCCCCCCGCTTCCATGTAGAATACCAGGAAACTGCTGTGAAAAGTGTGATAGTGTGAAACGTTGGACGCGCACATGCTGCATGAATGCTTGAATCGCTTGAACGTAATAAACACGGAAGTAAGGCGGAAGGTAGTTTGTCGATGTCAGTTCAAGACGACGCCACTGATTGGTCAAACATATAACATTTTGGTTCACCTATTAAAGAAGCATGCATAATCATTTTTCTCCTTACGTTATGAAGCAAGCATAATAATTTTCTACTTGTAAGCCATTTTCACACATGTCCTCCGCATTTTTGCAGCATTTGTATATCAGGAGATTCGACCCTGAGGGTGATTCACACTTGATGGTGATTCGTGTTTTATATGCAGACATCGATGTCGTTTAGACATCAGAAGAATCAACGGGGGGTTGAGGGGGTTGGGCTTGCAAGGGGGGCATATGACGTAGGGTCTAAGTTTGCAAGAGGCGGGATAATTGTGGCCGCTGTCATTGTAGTTTGTTTTGGTTTGACCAGACAAAATGGATGTGGAACGGGAAGAACTCATCGCGATCATCTTAAATGTTGCTAAAATTATGCATCATATATTCCGTTGCATCCACAAAATCCGAAGCATCGATCGCTGAGTGTGTGTGTGTGTGTGTGTGTGTGTGGGAGCTTTGGGCTGCTTGGCACATGCACACTTGAAGAAGTGTGCCGGAGTAACTTGTCCGACAGGCCTGCTATTATATAGTAGTAAGATTAATGTATCGTGAAAGTCGATGGATTTTTTGGAAATATTAGCAAGGCGATCATTTCATGTCTGGTTTAGCCAACTGCTTATCTGCGTTCACTCCGATACATGTCGGCGAGCCAACATGTAGAGGGTATGAGCAGCGATATGAGCATCGATAGCTGCTCATACCTCCTTAAAGGAGGGACTGTTTAGTTATATGCTAAACTATTGTCGTTTTGCTATCCTGTGTGTGTGCGTGTGTGCTTGCCGTTATTTGCACGTTGAGTGCAAATAAAAAATTGACAGAATTTCGATTTTATAAGATGTGTGTATATTAGTGCTGTCAATCGATTAAAATATTTAATCGCATTAATGTCATAGTTAACTCACGATTAATAGTGAGTAATCGTGATTAATCCAATTTGTTTCTCTATGCTAAATATCCCTTGATTGATTTGTGCCATTCATTTTTCTCATTTTAATGCTCTTATCAACATGGAGAAGTGCATCGGCTTGCCTTGTGCAAATGTTTTTTTATTGATAACAACATTGGCATATACTGATCAAAACAGGACGATACAAAAAAATATTACAAAGTGCAAAGGTAAACTAGGACTCAGCCTATAGTGCAATTAAACGATGAACATACGAACATACTGCCTTGAACATAGCAGTCAGGCTACTGCTTCTTTGTTTTGAGCCAAAGAAAAAAAAAAAAAAAATGCGTTAATCGCGCGATAAAAAAATTAACAAAATTGGTTTGCGTTAACGCCGTTAATAACGCGTTTAACTGATAGCACTAATATATATTTACCTATAGGCTATATTTAGATCTAAATTGCTGCCCATCCAAGGCTAGACTTAGGTTAATGGTGATTAGCTAATAGCTGCTCTTTCTTAGAGGCATCGCAGAGCCTGAACTTGGTTTCAAACTCCAGCTAAACTTTGGCCCCAACCAGAGATGGGTTCGGCAGGAAGTTGGAAGGTTTTGTTAAATTGATGCTCAAAGAATTTCTCAGTTTGTGTTGTTTAATTTAGGTTCTTATTTCCACACTTAGACACATACACGCACACGCACACGAACACGCACATGCACCCGCAACGTTAAGTCTCAATCTGTAAATGAAGGCCACTAGTGAACTCTGTGCTTCTTCAGAGTGCAGTGAGCTCTAATTAAAATATGGGATACCTCAACAAATGAGCCCATCAGGGAGCCAAGGTCCATTGGCATGCTGCTCGGGTCGCTCCTAAGATGTCTGTGTGCTGCATGTTAATCACATGTCTGTTTGGCTCTGAGAAACCCTCCTTCTTTGGTTCAACCTGCTCCAGGGAGCTGGTTGGAGCGGGCCCTGCCTGACAACGTACCAACGCTGTGGTCTGAGAGTTCCTGACTGCGCTTCGAACTTTGTGGTGCTGGAGTCTGGCTTGGCCAAGGCGTTTAGCTTACATGTGCATTCTACAAGGCATCAGGGCACGAGACCAAAAACCCAACAAACGCAGAACCTTGCAAGACCTTAACACACTCTCAAAGCTAATATTGGGCAAGCTACTTGGACAGTGCAGTGAGCTCAGCTACGTTTGGATGGTGAGTTGCTGTACATTAAATGAACCTTCACTACACGAAAGCTACCACCCAGAGAAATGGAGCCAGCTAAGCAACAAGGCAAAGCTATTTTTCTTCTTTGACATTGAAACAACTTTATTCGAAGTCAATGGTATCTCAGTGATCAATTAAACTGGACATGACAAGTTCAGTTCAATTAATTATTAAACGATAGGCTTTCTGCTTTTTGCTCGCACTGCACCGAAAACCAATTTGGTAACAAAAACAAACCCCCCAAAACTGTTGCTTCGCAATAAATAATAAAAAGAGTTTGTCCATTTATAGTTGTGTGTGTGTTTGTCGTCAATTGGGATCAATTCCTCTCCCTTCCCCCTCAGCCATGCTTCCTTATACCAAAAACTAACTTGCGTGTCTGGGTCAAGTCGCAGGATTTGTTTGTGATGTCACCGTCATACAGTGCTTGGTTTGACATACATACTGGTCCCTGTATTGGACCCGTATGTTGCTGGGATGCGGCGTTGGGGAGGTGCGTGTCCCTGCATGCTGTTGTATTGCTGGGGTCTGCGTTGATATCATAAGGGCAGACGGCAGTCTGTGATCGGTTCATATGGCTGTATGAACCGATCAAGGACCCCCCAATGAACTGATCACAGACTGCTGCATGAACCCATCACAGACCGCCCTGTGAACCCATCACAGACCGCCCTATGAACCATAAACGACCGCATTAATTGTTTGTGCCAGTTCGTGCGGTTTACACCGGCTGACTTTAAACTAGGTTTGACTGATCCTGAGCGGTTTTACTTCAGACCCCGGCAACCAGAAATGTGGCAGAAAAGCTCCGCAGCGTTTGAGCTACAAACATGTAGCTTGTTGATGCTATCCAGAAAAGCAGCTGGATTCAGAAAACTAAACGTCTGCGAAGCCCTTGGTGAATGTTTCCCTACCCCCCAAAAATAAATGGAATTGCATGAGTGGATTATAAACGTGATGGTCGCTGAAGGAGGTGGGAGCTGCATGTAGGCTATCGTCCAGCCAAGTGTCATGCTAAGGGAGCCCCGCGGACAACTTGTAATAGGGGCTAAAGGAAGACTTTAGCACAATCAATATTGAGCCTGTGAGAGCGATATTACCCGCTTAGTCTCTATCCAGGCTTATCCCCCTTGGCCCCTGTCTCTAGCCATGGTGGACGTGAGAAGCCCACCTATGTAGCTGTCCAGTGGTCCACAATATATATCCGTCACGCACGCACGCGCGCGTTGGAATGGTAATTCCAATGTCAAGCCATTACGAGGAGTCTGCTGGTTTATTTACCAGTGCGTGGATTCCAACCCGGTGTCTCTTTATGTGCTCATCTTCACCAAACTCTTTTTAAGTTCAACAAATTCTGTATTTTTCAAATTTTTTCCTTACTACACTTAAACATGGAACATTTCCCCGACTCAATCATATTTTTTCAATTGTTACCTTGCATCCTTCCGATGGTTTCCAACAATGTTCAAACCCAGAGGTATCCAGAGTTTTAACGTGTTACATTGGTCGATGGCATCATATCCCCTCACTTCTGGGGAAACAGAAAACAGTGGATGTTGATATGATACTTCAACATGACTAGTGCCTCATTCTAACCACAAGCTGAATCTGCCCACACATCGGTTTCACTTGGGGGTAAGGCGGTCTTTTTTATGTTCTTATCCATCTGAGGGAACGAAGCCAACTGTAATCGATTGTGATCCCATGCATTGACCTTCTTTTTTTTTTTTTTTTTTTGAAGGGTCAAATCATATTTCATTGCAAAGCTGCGCGCAGGCGCGGCCCTCCCTACAGGCGGGTCAGGCGGCCGCCTAGAGCGCCATTTAGAGGGGGGGCGCAAAATCATAAATGCGCGAAAAAAAAAAAATCATTTATTAGCCACGTAAGAACACGCGCTCCCCCCCCCCCCCCCCCCCCCCCCACCCCCCCCCCCCGTCAACAATCGCTACCCCCCCCCCCCCCCCCCGTCAACAATCGCTTCACCCCCCCCCCCCCCCCCCCCCCCCCCCCCCCCCCGTCAACAATCGCTTCATACACCCTACCCCTCGCCTAGAGCGCCAAATGTGCTGGGGCCGCCCCTGGCTGCGCGCAACACATTGAGAATGGATCCCAGGTGACTAGCCGCTCCTCCCGCTCACTGAATCAAACACCTTCATGTGACTAGCCTCTCCTCTTGCTCTCTGAATGAAATTGTTTACGGGAGGAAGGATTGGCTTGGCTCTCCAACACAGAGCGAGTACTAACCTCAACGAGTACTCCTTTGCCTTGTTTTGTGTGAAAAGGCTCCACGATAGATTTCAGTTATACGCACATAATGAAAGGCACCTGTATTCTGTACATTTTATAGGTGTACTTTGTACCCACCGAGCTCCACTCACCACGCTGTTTCACCTGCCTCATAAACACGCTAATTTGTATCGCTTTGGGACGTTCTGCTTGGGTTGTCAATCAATGGTAAGTTAGCAAGTAAACGCGATGAAATTAAGGAACATAAAAGTGACTAACTGTAATGTCAATACAAATTTAATCCATCGACTCGTCCATGAACATGATTTTTGCGTGATTGAATTTCACTGGCAATGGTAGAGAAGACGAAAGTTACCATGTCGTTGCATAAACAAGAAGTTTATTTTTACCGACTGTCTCCTTGCAACATCCATGCCAGTACCTCAGTGCTGCTTTTATTCTGTAGCCTGTGGCTATTCTTACCTCAAAGAGCCAGACTTTCCTTATTACTGCTGTGTCTACTTGCCTGTCTTTATCTTTGTGTGTGTGTGCGTGTGTTTGTGTGTGTGTGTGTGTGCGTGTGTGTGTGTGAGTGAGACTCTTGGTCAAGTCAGGTCACTGGTGAGATCAAGTCAAGTCCTTGGTAAAGACAAGGTTAGTCTTTTTATTTTGGAACCAGAACCATCAGAACCAGCGATCTGATCTGCACCTTTTCTAACAAAACCCGATCAGAAATAGATAAGGTAAATTCCAAGGGAGGGATATCCATTTGCGATACATGTTTCTGATATCGTGCTGTCAAATCCTTGGGAAAAAACACCAACTTTATACACAAAGTTTTCGTTTGGATTCTTCTCGGCATGTTCTGAGTATTTCCGCTCATTTATGTGCGACCCAAATTATTTTATGAGCTTTAAAAAAAAATAAAAAATAAAAACAGCACCTCTTCATTCTGTACAAGGATGAGCGAATTTTCTCGCTTTTAAATGAAAACAACCTACCTATCATTTGCTGCCGCTGTAAAAAATTAAATGAAAAAATAAAATAAATTCCCTACCTGCCCATGACCTCAACTGACAACCAACAGGAACCAAACTTTTTTTTCTCTTTTTTCTCAAAGGGCTTAACAGGCCAAATATTTAGACTGGCCCTGATTGGCTGTCCCTACCTCTGTATCCCGTTCCCTTTTTAGTTTTTAATTCTAACCATTGAGCCTGATTCCTGATTAGTTCTTGGAATCCATCCTTCATCTTAATCACGCGCCTCACCACAGGTATGTGAATGAAATCCAATGGCGGAGAAATGTAGGCAGGAAGAAGGGGAGCAGAAAGGGAGTTTTTAGTGTTTATTTTCAAAATCAGGCTTTTATGCAATCTACTTACCTACAGCAGCATAGACCTTTGTTTCAGCTCTCATGTTACTGTGTATGTCTGCCCATTCGGCACGGATGATTAGCGCATCTAATCGTCCTCGGAAAGTCGGATCCCTCTTCTATGGTCCATCTAAAGGTTTATTCCTTGATTACGAGGGGTGTATTCGTGTTAGGGGTGAATAAATGGGTTTACATTATGTTCCATTGAGACCGTAGGTCAGAGATTCTTGCTTCAGAGTCACCTGTGTGTGTGGGAGTGTGTGTGCTTGCGTGAGTGCGTGAGTGAGTGTGTGTGTGTGTGTGTGTGTGTGTGTGTGTGTGTGTGTGTGTGTGTGTGTGTGTGTGTGTGTGTGTGTGTGTGTGTGTGTGTGTGTGTGTGTGTGTGTGTGTGTGTGTGTGAAATAGGCGTGTCATTGCATTATGTACTCACAGCATCAGACATAAAAACATAAGAAGAAAATGTTTGAACATGAATCAAAAAGATAAGGCTCAGTTGGTTGATAAACCTTGATGTTCGCCATAACAAGTGCCAAGGGTACCCTGACTTTGCTCAGGAAAAAAAAACATGCTTACTGATGTCACTTCCTTACACTGACTAGTGATGGGTCGTTTGCGACCGAATGAGTTTGAATGAAAGAATCTTTAACAAGAACGAACAGACCTGATTCTTATCTCTCGTTCGTCTCGTTTGTTCTCACTCGACTCCTCCCAGACCCACTAGTCGCTGGCTCGCTGTTCGTTCACTGACTGCGAGTGGTGAAGAGGCTTTGTGAGCGAGCGTACGATAATACGGTTAAATATCAGTGAAATGGTAAATGCATGCTGTCTTTTTATTTTCTGCGTCATGCCAGATTACTAAATAATTTGAATGTCTCGTCAATCTGTCTCGTTCTTTCATGGTTCTTTCTCACGCACGCAACCCGGGACCCCAAACTTGGTGGATCTTGATTGATTCTTGATTGATTCATCTTCACAATAGTGTTAAGTTACTGTTAACCCAAAAAAAATCAAATATGCCCAGAATAAACACAACTGTACATAATTTACTTTTAAACTCCATCATTGCTAAATCAAGTCTATTATCTTGCTGACATGTTAAACGTCCATAATCAACTACACCCCCGCCCCCATTGCGCTGCGTTTGGTTAAAGTTGTAATGTTGTGTTGATTGGTGACCGACTTCCACGATCGTTTGAGAATGAGAACGAGGGAGGAGATGAGTCTGACTTGCTCAGCTGAGAACCGTGCATTCCATGGTTCGCTTCACCGCTACCAGAAACGCGACTGAACGAACAAACAAACGGTTCTGAACGATTCTAATTGGCGAACTGACCGACGCGAAACGAATCAAGGAAAATAATCATGAAATCCAGCACTAACACTGACGGTCTCATGACAATAAGGTTGATAATAAGTGTTCGCCTGCACTTGATTGTCAATATTCTGCTGCGTAGAGAGGCACAAAATGTGCATTTAAAATCATTCGCAGCCATCTTAACGTCAGAACCCCCGCCATCCTTCACACCCCCTCCGGCCCTCACTGAGCGATAGCCAGTGTTTTTTCCCGCCATGAATGTAAATGATATGTGACAGAGTTAGGCTAAAGGCCATTTCTAATTGACGAGATTGCCATTATGCAATGAGGAAAGTTGTGTAATTGGGTTAAGTTCTACTCGCCGGCTCTCTCTGCCCTCCTCTACGCCATGCCATGCTTTCTAATTGAGCAGGCATCTGAGTGCTTGAGAACGGAGCAAGAAAAGACGAATATAGAAAAAATGAGTGTGGCTCTGCAAGCACCATTAGGCCATATTAAGAAGGCTTAGGCCTGCGTCGGAGGATTGCCACTGAGGGGGCGATCAGCGTCCACTCAGGGATACTCTATTCCCAAAACTTCTATTTCAGTTTTTTGGTTTGCCAAAATGGATTAGGGAACTGAAACTGGTTTGCACCTACTACGCCTCCTTCCTTTTGTCCGTCTTCATCTCTCTTTTTCTCTCACTCACTCACTCAATGCCTTACCCACTCACTCACTCACTCACTCACTCACTCACTCACTCACTCACTCACTCACTCACTCACTCACTCACTCCCCTCCCCTGTCTTCCACACAATCCTGATCTCGTTTCACGGAAATCAGCCAAGTGATTGGTCCAATTTCCAGCCTAGATATATATGGATGTGATTATGGTCGGAGATACAAGTTAACATCCTGGATAATTCACTCTGTCCTATAGTCCTATAGTAAGGCTAAGAGGAACACCAACAACATATCACGGATGGATTTATGTAAACAGTATACAGTGTGTATATATATATATATATATATATATATATATATATATATATATATATATATATATATATATATATATATATATATACACTGTTCACATATATCCATCCGTAAATATCTGTAGGGCTGGACGATGAAAGCGATAATTAAGACACAGCTTCCATGGAAGATGAGTGAGAGAAAAATAATTGTCTCTGAACGGCATAACCAAAGCGCTACGTAGCAAATATTGCAGCTATAGTTCTGCTATAAGCTATAAGTTCAATTCGAAGCAAAACAAGGCATCTTGAAAACTAGACTTTATAACAGCGTTGTGCACTGTAGTTGGACTCTAGGCTGAGCCTGTAAGGCAAGACTTAAAACTTTTTACGCTCCCCTTGGAAACTGGTCATGAATGTTGTCGTTTTGGCTACATGTGTTTGTCCTAATGATGCAGTGATCAACCTGTTTGGGGAGCAGCCGGTCCTTAAAACATCAAGCATCTTTCTAATCATATTTTTAATTTGGTTAGGATTTGAGCATATTGATAAATGCTTGACCTGTGTGGGTCTCCCCATAATAAACAAAGAACATTGTCCCCTCCCATGTTGGTGTCAATATAAGAAATTAGAAAAACGCCTTTTTCTGTGTATTTTGAACAGATAAAGAAATTAGTCTGCGTTTTGCAACATTAAGATAAATATATATAAATAAATCTAAAAATAAATAGTTCTCTCTCTTGCGATAGAGAGATAGATAGAGAAATGGAGATAAATATATCTATATATTAGATACATCTTTCTCTAATAAACTATCTCTCTCCATCTATATCTTTTTTTAGGTATATATGGAGACATATATCTCTATAAAGGTAGTTCATTCTTATAGTGTTTTATGTGTTGGTCTCTAGTCTATTCTCTTGAGACCCCTGTCGCCCACTCTCTCTCTCTTACTCGCCGTGTGTCTCTTCTCCTCCATCTTTCCAGAGGGGGAAGCTGTTGTGGCAGCGAGGAGGGGAAGGACAACACGTGTTGCTTGGTGAATTATTCACAGTCATGCAGGAGCTGAGGTATTGAGGTTTCTGTGGTGCCAGCCGGGGCACCGGGCATAGTGTCTGCCCCCCCCAGAGGATCTGCTGCAACAGAACCGGGACCCTCTAGTGTCCAATCCTCAGGGCCCATAGCCCTCGCACACAACACACAAACCACAAATGAACCTCAGACGGGACAGCCTTGCAAACACAAATGCTTGCATGGTTAAAGCTTTTCTTTGGGCTTTAAGGAAGCATGCACTCCAACTCGCGTATGAATTCTGCAACACTAGCATTCGACCTGAAGCTAGCTCCTTAGCTAGCTCTTAGCTTAGCCCTTCCCCGATAGCTGGGGATCCCGTTCCTCTGTGACTGTCTGTGTCTGTCAAACCCTGGGCCCTCTCGGCTTGCCACCAGGCACATTACACCTCCTGTTTGCGTATTGCAAAGTGAGGTATCCATACTTATTCGATTTCATCAGCTTCTAAAGCTGAAGCCAACAATAATATTCCCTCCTCCCACACACAAATGCAATGGAGATATAGCCTCCGAAGGACCTTTTGGTAGAAATGTTCAATCCATCCTGCAGGATTAGGATGCAGTAGCAAGATGTCACTGGAGGGAAACATGTTTTGTGATTCTGCTCTAGTTAGCTAGGGGCAATGCTGTATTTTTATATCTACATTATTGGTTTGTGGGTGCAAAAGCACATCATACATATTTGTGAATCAATCTAAGATTAGTTTGGAAAAGTATACCATTTAATGCCAAACATGGATTTAATCAACTCCCTATTTTATTGTATTTATGATTTAAAGGTTTTGTCAGACGTGACAGAATAGTTTTTATCTAACCAGAGTCTCACCCAATCAGAAACCGGTCAATCTACAACAACTGCCTCCACCGGCAAATGGCCGGTGGAGGCAGGAGGAATGAGGTGAGGACAGTGAGGACAGGAAGGGAGATAGGATGAGAAGTTGGTCCACCTCTGAAGACCGGGCTGCATGATTACCTTCTTATACTCTGGCTCATACCACACTAACTACACACAAGTTTCTATGATTGTGTGAACTTCTTGATGAGCATTATCGTGAAAGTCTTTGTGGATATTATATTTGTTCTCTTAATAGTCGTAATACGTTTTCTTTGTTTATTTCAAATATGAATATATAAATCCTTTTTGATAAATTGCCTGCTTCTCCAGGTCAATTGACCGAGAATATTTTAAAGACTAGACAAGGGCAATAGATTAGTCTAAACCAGTTGATTAGACCTCAGGAGCTATTAGAATGTAATAGGGAATGTCATTGTCCTGATGATTTGGAAAGTAGGGTCTGGGATTATGGGTTTTTGATTGAAGAGACCCAAGAGAAATATCCAAATGTACATACTTTTAGAAAATAGTGAATTGGGATATAAAAAGTGATATATTGTCTGTTCAGTGATACACCAATTCATGTTGAGGAGGAGGCATGTTGGGTTCATTAATGCCATAAACCTTCCTCCTTATCTGTTGTTCAGACTGAATTTGATGACTAAATCTGCCATCATATCCCTCCCCCCCCCCCCCCCCCCCCCATAGCTCCCTCTCTTTGTCTGAGTTGATATAGGGAGGAAGAGCGTACGTTTTCACCCGTTGCTACAGGCAGTTTCTCCTCTGACATTACAAACGAGCTCCCACACTTGGGCCAAAAGCTTCCTTTTAATCTTTTGCCCAAAGAAGGATGACAACATTTATAGGAAGACAGAGTTGGACGGAGCAAGAAAAAAAAACGACATCTCTTATTGAAGCTACTGAATTCCAGCCAGCCCTGGGGCCAACCCACACACACACACACACACACACACACACACACACACACACACACACACACAGCAGAGGAGACTGAAGGAGAGATTTGTCTCTCTGCGGAGTCGAGCCCTATAGCTCCAGGAGATGAACAGTGTCCCTCCGCCCGCCCACTGCACCCTCCTCTCACCCTCCTCTCCCCTACCGCTCTCTGCCGCCGTCAATTTTTCTCCCTCGTTCTCTTTATTTGTCTTCCAGGCTGGGACTGTTTCACTTTCCTGTTGGCTCCTTTATAAAACATGAAAGATGCTTTTTCTTTAGCCCTCGCCGATAAAAATGTGAGATAGCTTTTGGAGGGAGGAGGGGGAGTACGATCGCTGGGAGGTCAGACAAAAGGGAAGGGTTGGTGTGTGTGTGTGTGTGTGTGTGTGTGTGTGTGTGTGTGTGTGTGTGTGTGTGTGTGTGTGTGTGTGTGTGTGTGTGTGTGTGTGTGTGTGTGTGTGTGTGTGTGTGTGTGGCGCGGGGGGGGGTGGAGAGGAAGAGATAAAGATGATCTTTGGAGGGCTACAGGAGTCCTCACTAGCCCCAATGGGAAGGTCGCTTACAATTCAGAGACACAAAACACCCTGGGACCACAACACCCGGCGGTGAGCCTCTGTTCTGTTTATTTATGAGCTGCCTCGCCGCTCCTCCTCCTCCTCTGCCACACCATATCTCTTCCAGGAGGAGGGGAACACAGGGAGGCGCAAATCAGTAGCAATAAGTGAATTTATAAATCTTATGCCAATGGATGTTTGCAGCAAAGTCTCTCTCTCTCTCTCTCTCTCTCTCTCTCTCTCTCTCTCTCTCTCTCTCTCTCTCTCTCTCTCTCTCTCTCTCTCTCTCTCTCTCTCTCTCTCTCTCTCTCTCTCTCTCTCTCTCTCTCTCTCTCTCTCTCTCTCTCTCTCTCTCTCTCTCTCTCTCTCTCTCTCTCTGCATTGGCTCCTTAATCGGCCCCTGGCATCTCTTCTGAGGGATATCTGATCACAATACCTGCATGGATCTCCGATGAGTTGCAGCCAGGGAGATAACTAAGATTAGGTATTAGTCTTGGTTCTGACAGAATGCGTGCGATCGGGGGGGGGGGGACTAAAGGGCTGTAGCCGCTCTCACAGAAGCCGGGGTGATGGGGGTTGTCACGACGACGTCCTATCTGTCTTCGGCCTGTTTGCTTTGCATAATGAAGTGCCAAAGAAGTGGCGTTATGTAGGCTGTCTGAGACAGTCTGCCACAGATCACTACTCATACAGGGACGCGTCCTTAGTGCCTGCACTAACACAACATCACAGTGTAAACCGGTCCTTTTGTCCACTTCTCGAGGCTTCTGTTCACGGAATGAATGCGGTTGAAGTGTCTTACTACTACTACTACTAGACGGCTCTTACTTCAATAACAGTGTTATATTTCCATGCAGTGCTGTAGATGCTGGAATTAGATCAAATTGAATACCCTTTGACGTAGTGACTTCAAAAGAAAAGAGACTTCTGAACTATTTACTTATACGTGCAAAGCGATGACAACCCGTGTTTATGTGCCCATGCTTATGCGATGGGTCAAACTCTGGGATATGTAGAACAGCAACACACTGAAGGAAGCACCAGGTAACGCAGCGCGTGGTTCACCACGGTGCTTTGTACTATATTATATCTAAGATGTAAGGTCACATGTTCTCCCTCTGTTTCTGAAGTGGATCTTTCGTATCTTTGAAGTGTACAAATATAAAAGGAAAGCTGTTTACAGATTTAACATGTTCCTTTTGAAATATTTAATACAGGCCTATATCAAAAACATTGGCTCACTGTTTGGAGTCCCCCTGTGTGTGTGTGTGTGTGTGTGTGTGCGTGTTTGTGTATGTGTGTGTGTGTCTGTGTGTGTGTGTGTGTGTGTGTGTCTTTGTGTGTGTGTGTGTGTGTGTGGATGTCTTTGCGTGTGTGTGTCATTGCCTGTGTGTGTCTGTGTTTTTGTATGTGACTGTGTGTGTGTGTCTGTTTGTGTCTGTGTGTGTTTGTGCGCGTGTCCTTCCTCCTTTTATCCTCAGTTTCCACCCGTCTGTACTGTTGTCATCATGCATTTGGTTAAATAAACACTAAAGATCAATTAAACAAACACAATGGCCATCAGTACACTGGTCACGCAGGTCAGCCCTTGAAAAGGCTTCATCAATAGATCAATCATAGAAAATGTGTTTTTTGCGAGGGAAAGTCGTTCATTGTAGCGCAGCCTTTTGCAGTGCAAATCAGCAAGAGAAGAGGACTATGACTGCACTAAATAATTCACTCGATGTGGAAGCACACACAAATGCGCTCTTCAGAAACACACTTTTCCATTTTCCTTCAGGCCTAATTAGGAGTTTTCTCGAGTAAGCCAGCGTCCCCCTGAACCGTACAGTTTAACAAAATATTACAGTGATTAATTACATATTTACCTGCAGGCGGTTAAAACAACAATAATCACCCGATCTGGAGGTGAATTATTTATATAATACCCTCGGTAAGTTGAGGCCACAAGTTGTTCAGTGAGCAGTGGAGCCGCGACACATTTCCTCTAGTCAACACATTTCAGCTCAAACATTTGCATTAGACTGCTAAGCGCTTTTCCTCAAAGTCGAGGAGCAACCCATGATTACTTTGCTCTCAGACAAAAAGAAACAGAGAAATCCAACATTTTTTGCTGGCTCTTGATGGGCTCTCGGCTTAAAGCAGTTTTTTGGGGGATTTTGTTTTACTCTTTGCCTTGCCATTGGATGTATTCCTCTAAGTTATCTTTCACGAGGACCATGTTCAAAAATACTCTACCCAGGGCCAAAGAGAAAGCCTTCAATCTATCTGTGTGTGTGTGCGCGTGTGTCTGCGCGTGTGTGTGTGTGTGCGTGTGTTTAATATGCGTTGTCCATCCACAGAAACGAGTGCACAGCCATAACTAGTAAAGATCGAACTCATGGCTCAGATGAAAGCAGTAATAAGGAACGCACAGCTTGGCTCAACTGATTTTCATGTCCTTGGTGTAGTACGCTACATATGGTACCGCTACTCTGATTTGTGTAAACACACACACGCGCACACACCTACACCCACAGAAACACACATACATATGCTTGCGCATACACACTTACACAATAACATAGACGTACATGGCACACCGGTGACACACGTGTGTCTGGTCAACACACATATTCACGCAGACAATCAAACATCCATGAGTGAACAGCTGGCCAGCGGTCCACTTCTCGAGACACATCACAGCACACGGGGAAATGTGCTGAATATCTGATACGTCCTTGTGTGCGTCGGCCAATGGCGGGGGGCTCCAATAGAGCAGATGCTCAAAAGGCAGTTGTCATCTCCAACTGTTCATCTACTGTCTCTAACCTCGTTCCTCCTCTCATTCACCGCTCACTTCCATAGCTCGGCTACAATCAATCACATAACAATGCCATCTTTACCACTATGTCCTTATCTCCGTGTGTCAGTAGGACACACTTTCAGACAGCTCTTTTGAAAAATATGTATATTTTTATAATTAATAATATTCTTGAACACCAACATTAAAAAGAACGGACGAGACAAATCCGAGTCCGGTTTCAACATGGCCTCGGGGGATGGTTGAGAATTCTTCTGGCTGGTCTTTCTTGTTACTGTATAAAGAAACATTGACCACAATAGACAGTTAGCAGACAGGTTACAATATGCATGAAGCCTTTTAGACATGGCTTAATGACACTATTGGTAGAATTAGATATGTTTGGTTACCTAGTTTATTATGATAGCATAAGCTAAATCTTAGCTCAACATTAGCACGCCAAGGCCAAGTATTATTAACACCATAAATGTTAATAAGCATATAATAAGTGTCTTATTACCTATTAACAAGGGTAAGGTAATGTAACCCATATGGAATATAGGGCTACTAAACCCTTTATTATTTAAACATGCAATTTCATGTGTTCTCCAGTAGGGAGCGCTCAACAGAATTACAGTAGCAGGAAATTACACGTGAGCACCTAGTTTCCAGGGGGTCACCTTGAGCCGTAACCCTGGCCAGACGGCAGGTATTAAGCACAACAGAGAATCTCCCGGTATAAAACGCCATAAATGAATGTAGCAATCTTGATTAATTCAGTCATAAATATTTCCATGGTATTAATTAGGTGTTGTTTTATTAGGACCTGAACATTGAAAAATCAAGATAACTACCGTGAATTATATCGTTCACTTGAATCTCCGGTTGTTGGTTTTTTTGTTTGATCCCAGGAAGATTAATGGCGAGCTTTGCCAAATAGAACTGTGGATGTGTAGCCGTGAACCCCGCCACAGACGATTGTGAAGATTCATTCATTACAGATAAGACACAACAGATAGATACACACTAACCTACCCGGGTAGGGTAGGGTTCAGAGACACATGCACTGACCCCCGACTGACTGACCCTCCCCCCTAACCTCCCACTGCTGTATTGTACTTTACTTTATTTTACTTTATTATTTATTTTACATTATTTACATTTCTATGATATACTGTTGTTCTTGTTCTATTTATATATTTATTTATTTTCTCGAATGCACCACTTGGGAAAGCTTACTAAAAAATGTCGTTGTACTTGACTCTTGCAATGACAATAAAAGGCTTTCTATTCTATTCTATTTCTAGTAGAGAAACTGAAACACGCATATAATAATAATAAATAATAATGAATTTTATTTGTAATGCACTTTATATTGAGCAAACAATCTCAAAGTGCTACATAAGAAAAGTAAAAGTTAAAATTTGGAGAGAGAACGTCTCTCCAAAGGAAACAACTAATGAAAGGCTTTTTTAAAAAGGTCGGTTTTTAGGCCTTTTTTAAAAGTGTCCAGGGTCAGTGGTGCTCTCAGGTGGTCAGGGAGAGCATTCCAAAGACAGGGAGCGGCGTGACAGAAAGCTCAGTCTCCCATGGTTCGGAGTTTGGTCCTTGGGATCTGCAGGAGGTTTGCCTGACCGGAGCGGAGGTGTCGTGAAGTGGGCTGAGGGGTGATTAGCTCCTTCAGGTAAATAGGAGCATTACCATGGAGGCACTGGTGGGTCAGTAGGGAAACCTTGTATTCAATCCTGAATGGGACAGGGAGCCAGTGGAGGGATTTGAGAATTGGTGTGATGTGGTCAAATTTTCGTGTCCTTGTAAGGATCCGGGCAGCACAGTTTTGAATGTATTGGAGTTTTTGGATGTTTTTGTTGGAGATCCCGGCAAGAAGAGCATTACAGTAGTCCAGCCTGGTGGAGACAAAGGCATGGACGATATCTGGCATATCTGGATATCCCCCCCTGAACTAGACATTCCTTCACCGAATAACTCCTTTCCCAAGGAGTACAGTAGCTGGGGAATCCAGCTACAAAGGACTTATTCGTTGGTTTTGGTTTGTTATTTTCAAAACCTCTATTTTGTATCAATGTCAATGTTTTATGATTAAAGGCATTCAAATTGCTCATCTATTCCACCGACACCAACTCCCTTCGTGAGTCATTAGTGTTTAACTTCTTAAGGACCTGGACTGATGCTAGCATCCTATCTGCCCATTCCAGCTAAGAACAAGGGTGCTACATTAGCTTATCACAAGGACCTTAATATAGAGCTTTACCGAGCAATCGATGCATGCAATCAAAGTGATCTCTTATGCCCGACATCGACGCATCGAGTAGGGCGAAGGCTGAGAACTTGGTGCTAGTTACGTTTGTTTGTCTCGTTCCGCCGGTTGTCTTCAACGTGTTCACTTGAGACACGTGTGAACATCCCCTCGGCCCACTCCATTGTGTGTTTCAACGGTGAAGGTTCGCAGCTATCTCTGGTAGGGGAGGGACCATGTGCCCGACCTCGCAGCATATTGTTGCTGAAACAATTATTTAATCATTTTCAACAAGAATGTTTCGCAGTTGATTGTCTTTGAAACTTGATGTGTTTGAGGACACAGCGCAGAGCTAGCGACACACACGGTATCAACACCGTGTCAAGTAGACTACGACCGTTCAGATGCTGAGAGTGGCCCAGAGCTTTAAGTGGAGATTTACCCCTTGTGAATTTTGATATATATTTTTTAGATGAAATAATTTCTTGCAATGCGATGCATGTAACATGGACACCATATATATATGTCAAGGCCTACAAAAGTTGATTCTATATTCAGAAGTTAGGGAGTCTGAATTCAGATCCTCTATGCTGTTCAGGCTGCTCTTCATGAACTATAAAATGTGTTCATGTTTCAGAATCTCTCTTCTTCTCTTTTTTCCGATCTCTTGATCAACTTTCTCCCTTGTTGCCTCTATCTTCCTCTACATTTATTCTCCAACACTTTCCTTTGCGTCTTTGCCCCAGTGGAAAAGAGGAATTATCTGCTCATCTCCCCAACGATCAGGCATCCCTGGGGGCTTGTTATGGTGTGGCACAAGGCAATGACATAACGATTGGGCTAATGAATTTCTAAACCAATCTATATGTTTCACACCGTTCACATGGGGGCAAGTAGGCAGGAATAATACAAGGGACTGGGCGGGGGGAGGGGGGGGGGGTAATAGGGCAAGATGGAATAAAGAAAGTTGTTAGTAAGATAGAAAAATAAATAAATAAATTAACAAAAAGGCAAAAAAGGTAAGAAAAATGGACAGATTAGGAAAGAAATAAAGAAAAATCTGAAAGAAAGGAAAATTAATTAGCAAAATTAAATGTATGCAAGCCATCAAAATGAAACTGAGTTGGACCAATGAGAGTTCTGGAAAGAGTCACATTTCATTGTAGAGTATGAAGTCGAAAGTTTCAAGTAGACGGCACTCTGTTAAACTTGCAATAATTCATTAATTTGCATCATTTAACGCTCCAGCACCGCAGAGTCACACATACATTTATTATTTAAAGTAATTTAAAGTTTATTATTTAAAGTAAGTTATCGACTCATTCCTCTCATATGGAACTCAGGAAATCAAGGTGCAAAGCAGGCGCGTTGTTAGAACTGGGCATTCAAGGCTATAGGGAATACCCCTAATGCCCCTGTCTCTGTGCTGTCAAATAAAAAAAATAAAAACATAATAATGACAAATACCCCCGTAGAGTTGCCTTTTATGTGGTTGAATTACCAGTAGCCACAGATGCAAAATTGTAGCCAGTGAAAACCGCAAAATTATGACGTGTCCATATATGGGCACTGGCGTCCGGTTTGGAAACTGAAGGGAAATAGTATACATTTCCTTCTTTGATGTTCTGACGTATTCTGTTCAGGAAAACTCTATAGCGCCCCTAACTTCTCATAGGACTCTACACATGGTGAGATATGGAACTGCAGTCAGCTGGCGACTAGTGAGCTTAAGTTGTTTACATCATCAATCTAGGTAGCCTACAAGGCGTACCCTATAAATCGACCTACCTTGGCCTACCTGCAATATTAATATTGCGTTCATAAGCTCGAGATCTACCTCCAACGTCTGACACTGACATGTCTGCCATCCAGTTAGTGACTGACACACTGACCAGTGCTAACTTCAAAATTAAACTTAAAAGCAGACTTACTTGCTGGTCAGGGGAGCAGTGATGGCTTCTAGTTTGCACAGATTCAGCTGACCCGCAGTGAATATAACCCGGTCCACTTGACATCAGGCAGGTGTATGACAGTGTTTATTAGGCTATAGGCTATTCTAATGTCTCATTTTGGCTGCTGGTGTATGTGGTGCACTTTCATTTACCGTAAATATTAACCTATTCAATAGGAGTGCCCCGACGTGAGTCAGAAATGACGATTGTTCTTCACACACTTTCCTTTTGAAACGACATTACAATTGCATGTTCACCAGCCGATTTTCAAATTTTCTCAAGGAACAAACCCCCGAACCCCCGTCTTATTTGTGGGCTACAGCCTTATATGTTTTCAATTGCTAACGACGCCCCTGCCGCAAAGTATTCATATGAGTATTTAAGTCATGCATTTAATCAGCTACAGGTACGGGAGGAGAGGACAAAAGAAAAGGCTCAGCTTCTGTTCCGTTGGTGGAGGGATGCTGAGATCTGGTCAGAGGACAGCCTAGTTAGCCCGACCTCACATTCAAGCTTGCAGGTCGGCTGTAGCAGACATAAAGATAGACTGGCGGAGAAAACACTGTACAGACGTTGCTCATAAAATGTCATATTGAGTTAAGACAATTCCGCATGGCACCAGCATAAGTAAAACACGATTTTAGATAGATAAAACCATACACGGCTGGACAAATAAATATCATTTTACTGTTGATCAAAATTCGCCGCACCCTTTAGCTTTAAAAGCCCACCATGCTTTTTGTGTAAATTCTGAGGCGGTTTAAGAGGGACTGCAACATGAAAGCTAGACCAAAACAGACCAAAATGGAGATTAACAGACGGACGACTTTGTGAGAGTTGGCTTGCCCATCTGCTGAGGAAGCAAGCCTCTACTCTCATCTCCTCTCATGGTCGTTCATGTCACCACGGCCCGTTAACCCCTGCCACACCTGGAGAGGCTCACAGCTGGATGGGGTCAGAGGAGGTGGCGGTGCATGCAGATGTTGTTTACTTGAGGCACGGAAGTGACGCGTCCACGGGCCAAAGACCGACGAAACGCCTCAACTAGTCGGGGCTGCGGCAGAGAGCACTGCTGTGGTTAACAAATCAATACCAGCACATGACTCATCTTGATTATGAGCTCCTCCATGTTTCTGGACCATCGGGTGCTTCAAAAGCATGCCTATAATTATATCAATGATGATAAAAATATCAATAATGTAAGAAACTGAGAACACACTCGCATCTTCCCAATAAGAATATAAGAGGGTGGAGGGAGGTTTGCTAGGGTCAATGCTGACGTTATCCACTTAGTTTGACTGCAACCTTGTTTTTCTCCATGGTTTCTCTCCATCGCTGTCGACTATGGTTAAATAAACTCCTGTTAACAGAGCCAGTGAACTCTGCCCTACGGCATGTCCATTTGAAGACACAGTGGTATTTGTACAGTGATTCCTGGCTTCAGTAGTCATTCACAATGCATGAGATGTTGAAAACAAGGATAAAGGGACATACACGGATCAGTCAATGCATTGACTTACTTTTGGAGGAAAAGTCACAAGTTGGGGGAGTAACATGACACCCAAGTTTCAATTTTTAATTATACCGACACTGCTTCGTCACCTTTCCACTTTGATGCCCTTAAACAGGCCTAGGCGTGGACATCATGCCGTCTGGTAATCACGTAAGATAAGGGATGGGAGGTTCAGGGAGCTATGAAACCTGTATATTGGATTTTAAACAGACTTATTAAGTGGGTGTGTGACCTACTGACTCCATGCTGTGCCATTAGAGAGGTGGGTGGGGAAGGGCATGTGTTACAAACACGATTAGGGGGGCAGGTTTCAGATGGCATGACCGAGGGAGGGACCCCGCTGTCGATTCAGCAGATTCCATGAAGCACAGCCTATCACATGGGCAGAGAACCGCCTGAGTAAGGGCAGGAAGGGGAGTTTTAGTAGGGATGGGAACAGACTGGATACTCGTATCTCCGCCCCCTCCACATTACTCAAAGGTGCATACTTTGTAATTACTTTCTGTTATATCTTACTACTATAATAGCAGGCCTGTCGCACCAGTTACTCGAGTTACTGAAGTGCGCATGTGCCAAGCGCGAACGCATATATACACCGCAAGCACGCACATGCGGACGAACATACACGGAAACGCACACGCCCAGGCAGTCTTGGCCAGGACACTGGAAGAGATGTTTAATCACAATGGTGATTATTATTTTTCAACTAACCAAAAGTAGTTGCCTTGCATTTTAAAATGTCAATGCACTTTTCAGCCCTGAATAACAGTAAAAGCTATTTAATAATTGATTTGCATGCATAGTATACAACACTTTCCATTGAACTTACAAATGTGATAATGTAATCAAATGCTCACGCACTAGCTGATTTCAGACACACCTGTAAGTCCTGATATTCTCCTGATGGGCCGTACGTGTGAACCTGAATAATACTACCCCTGAGGTAGTATTTTCTCTGCAGGAAATTTTGTAGTAGAAAGAGTAGAAAGTCTGTATTTCGGATGTGTTGATGACGGTTCTGCATGTCATTGAGTGGCCCCCTAAAGGATTATCAGCCTGTTGCCTTTTGTTCGCTGAATAGTTATAAAATATTTAAATGTTGGCACTGCACTGTCATTTGTGGTGAACGAATGTTAAACGATGTAAGATGATATCCAAAATGTTATTATATTATGCGCTCAGACATTTGTTACGTTATCGACTGGGGTTTCCACATTATTGCCATGGGTTTAATTGCAACCAGAGGTTGAGCGCGCGCAACGCGCATGCAAAACCTCCAGTCATATATAATGTACTCACTGTGCTCGTTAGTGTTTTCTATGATTGTGACACAGATAGGACTTGTGTGTGTTCACCCGAGAGGAACAATGATTGATTTATATTCAGAGTAAGTGATTATTTAATAAACATGGGACCTGCAGGTCCCTTGGTTATTGATTGCTGTTTCCATACTTAATAAAATACATCTATACAACGTTTTTTCATTTTTCTTGGTGTCCCCCTGCCTGCTTCTCCAACTAACCCGGCTTCTCTGAAACAAAAGTGCAACAAACTTCTTCAAAGATGATGGTTCCCAGAGGAAAGGCTGGGGGATGCTCAGAAGTCGTAACCATCGGCTTTCAGGACTTGGGGATGGAGATGGCGGCCATTCCAAGACCTTGCAGTCTCACTCCACTTCCAAAGTGTGCTGCTTTGGACAAACTGCTTGAACCAGATCTTGTGATCGGTCCAGCGATAAGGTTGCTTATTAGCGATCCGTCATAAAATAGATTAGAGTTTAAAGACCAATGAGACCCTATTATTCAGGAATTATGACACACTCTCTCCATGAACTGCTGAAACATTTTTTTAGGGATCGTGAGTTAGTTATCTTATACTTGTCACATTCACAGCCACCACATCCCCCGCTACAAAACAGTTCCATGCTTTGTTTGTTTTGTGTTTCCTGGTTTAAATGTCCCCTCCATCCTAAGAGCTGGTTAAATGTGTTAATCAGCCCTTAACACATTTTTTAACTTCATAGTGTTTGAATTCAGGCTGTTCCAGGGGTACACTTACACTTTAAAAAACATTCCAACAATACAAAGCTTAATTAAGCTCAGGGACCTAGGATAACATACAAAATAAACTTGAGGAACTGACACTGTGAGAGGCAACCTTTTAAATACTTGCCGAGGTTTACTGCTAAGATGATGTATTCCACAACGTATAGTTTGTAGTGTAATTAAAAAATCTTAATTGGTTTTGATTTGGTTCAATCTAAGCCTGTTCGTTTTTGTTGGGCAACTATGTTACTTTGACACTAGTGACATTTCCGACCAGCTTGCTGAATACAGAAGGGATTTAAGCTTACAGTACATTCTGGAAAATTCTACTCTGACAAAAAACATGTACATTTCATCGGCCTCATGTCCACTATCCGTCACAAAGCAGGTGAGAGCAGTGCTACACATTTACTGCCATCTCTTAAAGGGATTGTGAAAGTATCAGAAACATTAACTTCCACCTCAACTGAATATTTACGTATTAACTAATATTCTGATTATTAAATCCTATTTACCTTGCAGTCAAAACAATGTTTTCATTTTATTACACTAGTAACTAGTGTTTTTTTGTCATTGTACTTTACTTGGTCTTGCAGAACTTTTCTCTTAGCATCAACTGTAAAATCCTCTATCAGACAACTAAATGTGATGACCCGTATTAACAGATGGTGCTGTCACTGCATTTTTGGTATTTTACATTAAATGGGCATTCAAATAATGTCCTTTCATTCGTTGATTCAATGCTGAGGTCTCTCCTGGGCTGGAAGGTCAGCTCTCCACGCTTAACCCAGAATATTATATACCAATCGTAGTCTAGAGTTAACCTTAACAAACTAGTTCCTTACCTTGTTGAGGTTTCTCCTTTTCCCCTCTAGGGCTTACAATTTTGAATACCACTGTATACTTGTTGCTTCATTCATCAACTTTTTTAAGGGTTGTGTTTTGTGCGTCTAAGACCTCAGGGTATATGTAACCGTAATGAATTGATAGATCTTTAGGGAAGTTGGATTCTTGTCATTGTGTATTGAGTATAATGTTTGACCACACTTTATTTCAATTGTTTATTTAGTGATTTGAAAAGTACTCATAAATATCGTTCTTTAGAACAGTACAGTACGGTAGTGATTATACTAGTGGCTGATTCGAAACGGTCAAAAAAATCATTAGGAATGTCCAGAGGTTCATGTGTAACTTCCTCAAGAGACATGCCAGTAAACATGCTGAACCCCCCATTCCTCCAACTTCCGTCCTTACCGATCAATAACAGGATTAGGGTAAGCCAGTCCGGGGGACCCGAAAACCAGCGAGAATTCTCACCAGAATGCTCTGTGATAAAAACTAAAGTTTGTCCCAATTACCCTCCAAAACCAAAAGTAGTGTAGCCCCCTGACTGACCTTGCCGGAGCCCAAGGGTAGATCATACAGAACGGTCACTCGCAAGGGGTTCTCCGGTGGACTGAAGGGAATCGCCAACCCACCGGCTGGTGTAATGTCCAGGGAGTTGCACCAGAGTCCATAACGAGCAAGAATGTGGTTAGGGACCGCACAGTATAGACTCTGACATCCACCCCTCAGTTCTGCGTTGCTCTGCATTCTGCTTGCATCCTACACCCTTCCTAAGTGTAGGGTGTCCCAATTCCACAATAGGTATAGTAGTAGTGCCATTATTGACCTCTAGATTGACCTCAAAGGGAGTTGAAGCAGATAGTGGCTCTGTGAGATAGTGACGGATAAAAGGTCCCTGAATGCATTTTGTTTTTCATTTAAACAATGGCTGCCACCGTGAATAGCACATATAAAGTAATCATTTCAAAATGTTTTTTTAAATGTTTGATTTTCCGCGGTGTATGTGTCGTTAAAAAGTCTGTGGGGATACAGCCTTGTCATTTACATTTATACTCCAATATTAAATCTGGACCCATATCTTTTGGGCCAAATAGAAATGGGATAAAGCCACAATTCCTTTATTGGTAACATTTGGTCACATATCTGCCTGTCGTCTGTCAACGGAGTGTGTAGAGGGATATTAATCTGCTGAGAATGCTGATGACTAATTCATTACCACGTTTAGCACAAAGACATCTGCTTACCTTCCAGTGATGAAGGCAGGGTGGCTTATTGCCAGGGTGTCATCATGGGTTGAAACGTCACAAACGTCTTCATGTTATTCCAAAGAATAACCGTTTTTTATTTAACTCTTGCTGTTCAAACCCTGCTAGACATTCAGTACACATAGATTACTTACACAAGTCCCAATCCAGGGCGAGGGTTGGGTTTAACGTTAGTTATGGTTGTCTTCTTCCTCATGCTGAGGGACATGAGAGACCAAGAGAGAAGTACAAGCTAGCTTGGAGGGAAGAAAGGAAGAAAGGATTGGAGCTGGAATGCAAAAAGCAAGTGGTTGAGGTTAGATGAAACAGAAGGGAAAGGATGAGAGACGGGATAGAGAGGGAGGGAGGTAGCCAGAGAGATTAGTTATTTCACTCTAATGGCGATGGAGAGGGACTTCATTAGCTGGGCCTTGACTGATGTGCTCATCAGACGCAGCAGTTGATGCATGATAAAAAGGAGTGAGAGAGGGAGAGAACGAGGCATCGGGGACGCGACGAGAAGCAGGAGAAACACGGGGGAGGGAGCCAGAGTCAGGCAGAAGAAAGGGAAGATGAGAGAGAAGGAGAGATTAGAAAGAGTAGGTAGATGGTGAAATGTTGAGGGGGCGGAGGGAGAAACTAGAAAAGTAGGGTGGAAGAAGAAATGGGGAAGGAACCGATAGAATGAGGGTCGTTCAGAGAATAGGGAAGAAAAGAGAGGTGGACATAAATAGAATAGACAGTGGAGGAGGAAAGCTAGTCATATTGTGCAAAGGGAAATCTTCAAGTCGAACTGATTGGATCCAAGGCTGTTTATAGGACACTGTCCATCCCCGTAGCCTAATGCATGTCTGTGCTCGCGTGGATGATGGTTCTGTGGGTTATAATGGATAATTTGGGTAAACAAAGAAGTCTGCAAAACATGACATATTTACATTTCCTCCGAAAAATCCCGAGTTCTGCACTATCAGGCATCAATGTGTATACGTTGTGGCAAAAACACTCGTCTGCATGCAGCAAGCGAGCGGCGCATAACTTTGAAAAGTTAAGTTTCCGCCGCTGCACGCGGCCAATGCCACGTAGATAAGGCTCGGTGGCGTTATCGCTAGAGCCCCGAAACCCCCAGCTTCAAATTAAGCTAGTGGCCGTAAACAATATGCAAATCTGATCTGACCCTGTGCCAGCCAGCCACTCGGCTTCTCTCAGCAGCATATTCATGAAGCTTCTCCTTTCTAGGTGCCGTGCATTATGATTATGAGTTCAAATAGCTCTGCGCCACTCAGACAGCACAATTTAGTGCCATTGAAGGCCATGGTCTTCCTGTGATTCATGTTTATACGGCCTTTAAGATATTGAAACTGTCGCAGAGTGAGAGAGGAAGAATGCACGAGTGTTTCATAAGTGATTGGGAGTTTATGTATCCTGATCAAGTTTTCTTCTGTCAAAATGTTGAGATAGATTGGCCCTAATAAAGTCTTGAGTTTGTTTTGGAAATTGGATTAGAGGCTGTCGTTCTTTGTTGTACCTCTCTATAGCAACATCAACAGAGTAATGCATATCTTTTTCCACTGATGTCATTTTTTTCCAACAACTGTCTGGCATGTAGACGGAATAGATATATTTACCCCAAGAAAATAGATTGGTTAAGTGGAAATTTGAGCGCTATCAACCGCGATCCTTACACATAAGTGTTATTTTTGAGAGGATATTTACCCCAGGACAGAAAGCAATCTACACCCTTCATTGACGCTAGAGGTGCGTGGGAGAGGGGCTTGAAGGTGCTTGTAATTGTAATTCGTTGGCAACTGTTACTGTTACAGCTACTTGTAATCATTAGTCACAAACATCTCAACATGGGGGACAATGTCAGGGACACCTCACCATCAATGTCAATGTGTGGTGCCCAGGTAGGAGTGGTAGGTGATCAGATATTGGTCATTGGGTAAGTGCTTGCGTCCCTAACGATTCAAAAGACACACATACACACCACCAGATAGACACACACAGCCACCAAAGAAACAGGCCCTAATGACTTCTGAGTCATGGTCTTCCTTTCCTCTCTGAAGGTATTAGACACGGCTTCATATTCAGAGAACTCTTCCAATATTGACGCTCCAAGGACAATGCAGACCAAAGTTAGGTGATTATTATTTTCAAAGTAGCAATCTTGTTTTTGATTATTATTTACTGCTTGGATTGAGTTTGTCATGTTTTGCAAATAGTCTTATAAATAAATGACAGCATTGAACTGTAGCGACAAACTCTTTTCCATTCAAAGGTACGTTTGTAGGCAAGTTTGAAGTTGCCTACAAACATTCATGGGACTTTTCATTGCGTCGTTATGCAATGTAAGGATGAAGAGATAGAAATACCCTGCCTAATTAAATAAATAAATAAGTACTACATGTACTATAAACGTGTTGAGGGTGTTGTAAGTTAGATTTGAGAGCAATTATTTGAGTGTCATTTGTTAGAATCTATCTGCCAGCTATTAGTGAGTGCAATGCCCTGTGAGAATGACTGTTTTGAGTTGATTGCACCTGCCCCTGTGTGAGCCAACTCAGATTTTAGAATTGTCCCCTGAATGATTGGGGGGATCCATCTTGCAATCCCAGCTGAGTGAATGCAACACTTTTCAATGGTAGAGAGAGGGAAGTTTTATTGGTTAATTTCAAGTTCTTGGTGTCATTTGCTTTTTCTCTCGGTAACTTCCAGATCTTACCTACAGCAGCTTTAAAATTGGTTAGGCCTACAGAAAACAATTATAAAAGTCAAAGTACAGACACGAGCAACAGGTGGTGTGGGACGTGATGCTATATTTATGTAAATATCTAGTCTTAACAAAAATGAATTATCATGGCAGCCCTCGCCTTCAATAACTCCACATGTAAAAATCGAATTAAAAATTGCCTTGCAGCCGCGGTCGCAATCTTTCCAAGTGCGTTCCCACCTTGCAGCGTCATGGTGTATGACGCTTGTTGTGCAGTCAGGGAGGTCAGCTTTAAAGGGCAATTTAACGGTTAGTTGTGCCCTGTTGAGTGTACATCCCAGTTAAGGTGGGAGCTGCCGGCCAACAAATGACATCTGTCGCATCGTGCCGCTGAATGCTCGTTTGAAGGGCCACGCCTTCGGTGTTTGCGGGGTGCCCGTAGATCACTCTGCTCATGTGTGCGCCTAAAGTGGCTCTGATCAATTGGCTGTAGATAAAAGCCCCAGTCTTTAGCACATGAATGGATTTGCAAAGCCACTTTATCAAACACGCCATTAAGTAACCAGTCTGCGGATCCACATTAACCAGGAATATTTCTCATCCAAAGGTTATTAAGAACAATGCTGATCTTTACGTTCCCCTCAGCCCTTTTCACCAGCTCACTCCATCGTCACTCACTCACTGCCCCTCATTCACTTTCTCTCAATCACCCATTTACCCGTTCACCCACTCACTTTCTCTCACTCACTCACTCTTTGTCTCACTCACTCACTCTTTTTCTCTGGCTCTCACACTCTTTTTCACTATTCATTTAAAACTGATTGACCTCATCTAGTTGACGTGCATGAGCCATTGGGAACGCAACATACTGTTATCCCGGTTGATAAAGCCATCTGTCGAGGGTCACGCCTCTGACATGTTTAAGTTGACATGCCACTGCCTGCCGTGGTCCGTCTCATACTTCACAATTGTCGCACAACGGAGACTGTAAATTCTGCTTCACTCTCTCGTTGCACTCCTTTTCTCTCACTCGCTCAATTCCACTCTTTGTTACGGCTCTAGGAGTTGGCATCTGTTTCCCTTCTCATTTGTAGCTACAGCCCAGCCCCCTCCCACACACTCTCCCCATAATGCCTCCTGCCTCAATCTTCCAGAGTGCGGTGGCTGTAAACTATGTTGATCAATGAGAATAAACTGTAAATCTAGATGGAAAAGCGGCCATTCCCTTAATGTCTGATTGTGTTTTTTATCCTTACTCTGGGTCCCTAAAAGCACAGATACGTCATTACATATATTCAGCTGTCTTTTAATGACTCACGACTTGACATTATCTCCCACTCACACAAAAACACAAACACACACAGGATTCAATTGCAAAATAGCATGACATATCCCAGGGTGCCCTGGGTATCTATACTCAACATGACTGCACTGATATCTCCCATGTTTCTGGTGGAAAAAGCTTCTCATTGGGCTGCATTGCGGCCAATTCTCTGAATATCACATTCTGTTACGAAGGGTTGGCAAATGCAGAACATCGACTCATGCTTCCTTCTTCCAGGCCTGTTCCATATACACACTGATCTCATTAAGATTCAACAGAACTGTTTATTGTTCACTGAATAATGGTAGGGTTCAGGGTTCAGATGAACCAGATTTGTTCTTGTTTTGTGTAGAGATGGGCAATTAGTTTCCATTGGATGTAGTTTGGAAGTAACCATCTGGGAGATACTTGTTAAAGTTTAATTAGTCAATGTGTGGTTAGTAATGCATTGATGATTGTCACAACGCAGAGACATTCACCAAAGCTTGCAGTTTATCTTCAGTTTCTGTTCGTCCAGCGCAGTTTAGAATCAGCAAATCACAAGATTACCGGGGAGACTAGAACAATTCTCTGCATCAGATTAAATGTCCAAAAGCCAACCCTGGAGAAAGATTTGGCCTTCTCTTTTCCTCATATTCTCCTCTAAGGAGACAATTGCATTATGATTAATTAAATTTCACTTTCAATTATGGTAATTCGTTTTTGTATTTTTTATCGTTCATGTTCAAAAAAATGCAATTTGGGAAGAAAGGCTGTCTTCTTTTTGTGGCCAAAGGCAGTTTTTGTGTCTTTCTCGCTCTTGCCTGCTTGTCGTCTGTGTCTTACTGATTCATGGTGGCAGAAGTGGGCTACCAGACCAGCTTCCACCTAAACCAGACACGAGAAGCCATGCCCCCCTGGTCTAATGGGCCACAGATGGGGCCTCACAACAGCAGCACACCGTAAACGAGGGGCCGAGACGGGAGAGTATTAAAGAATGGCGCTGGGAGGTCTGAGATGTGGCGGAGGAGGGAGGGAGAGAGGGAAAATGAACAAGCGAAAGAAAGACATACAGCAGAACTGCAATGAGTGACACATATTGAAAGAAGTAAACATATTTGACAGACTGAGACAGAGAGTCCAGACAGACAGAAAAATGAGAGAGGAATCATGGTTTACTGGCCAAACGTCAAGACTGGTATTTGGCCCAGACCCTGATCCCCCCCCGCCAGTAAAGTACAGTTGCCCTCCTGTCCCTCATGACCTGGACCCAACTCTCCACTGAGTGCTCTCAATTAGAACAGAGGAATTTGAAAGGGCAGAGAACCCGTGCTCAGTTCTCACTAATATCACTTATTCTTTTACTTCCTGGGTGTGTAAATACTAGTTGTTTTCACATGATGTCCTCTGCATTCAAATACAATATCCTTCACTTTGACCGAATGACTTCCAGATGAACCATTGATCTCTCTGATACGGAAAGCACCGGCCTTTCCTTGTTCTCCAACGTTGTTCTCTCTCTCTCTCTCTCTCTCCTCTCTCCTCTCTCCTCTCTCCTCTCCTTTTTTTTTTTTTTTTTTTTTTTTTTTTTTTTAAACACCTCCTAAGGGGAGTCTAATTGACATTGTTGCCTGGCTCTGTTAAATGTTTTAGGGTACACGCACTAATGGTTACCCTTGAGAGGTAGAAAAGGACTACGTTTTTTTTACTTCACACTCTCTCCACCCATGAAATGGAATACATTGTGCCAAGCTGTGTGTGCGTCAGTGTGTTTGTGTGTGTGGGATCTTCTGTGTGTGTTTGTGGGTGCTTTGTGCGTGTGTTTAATTAAAGTTTTTGTTGTTTTTTCAGCTGTGCTGCAGGGGACTTTGAGGTTCAGAAACAAAAGTTGATTCTGGCCTCCATGTTTTACTATGTTACCCGTGAAAAATTTGACACCCACGTGCATTCAAACAGCCCTCTCTGCTTCTCATGTTGCCCCGTTACCTTCAAAGACTCGTTCCACTGATTACAGCCCAGCTTCCACATAGGATCCGGATCAGGCTCACTGGCTCTCTGTCTGATCTGCTCACACCGGAGTGCAGCCATCGGTGGTCACACTTCAACTTTCCAAACAATCATATACTTTTCCATACGCTCTTTCCCTATGCATTTCAACCTGGGAAATGGATACGAGAGACCAGAAGTGTGTGTGTGTGTGTGTGTGTGTGTGTGACTGTGTGTGACTGTAATGTCCTGGCCTCCTACTCCGAGGTTATGTCCACATCGCCTCTGGTGGACCCCAATAGAACACTCGTGACCTAACAAAAAGACGTACTGTGAAAGAAAAAGGAAAGCAATCTGGGCTTAAACTCTTGTTGTAAAAACAACTGTACTCCTTGCCTCCACCCGGTCTGCGGTTCATCGGGCACTTTCAAATATTATGTCTATCAACGGATTCATGCAGAATGGGTGGCTGTGCATGGCATGTGGTCCATGGATCAGGTTATGACCATGTGCTTTCAATTGCGTGTCAATTTGAGTCTGCATACGCAACCACATGTCCCCTGTGCTCACATGATCTGTCCTCTTAATAAGCAGAAAGCAAAGGTTAATCCAATGTCCTCTGCACTGATAGAGTGAACAACCATTTGTTTGTGTGTTTCGAAATTATTGTTTGTGCGTGTGTGTTTCAAAATGTTTGTGTGTGTGTGTGTGTGCGTTCCAAAATGTTTGTCTGTGTGTGTGTTTCAATATGTTTATGTGTGTGTTCATTCCAGGAAAACATTGCATTTCCCTTTAACCCTCGTTAAAAAAGCATCAGCTACTACTTCATGGTCTGATCTCCTCAGCGTATCTGACTGCTTCATTTCCTCTCCTGGGTTTCAGTTCGAAGGGGAAGAGGTTGTCTGTGGGCTAGGGGCCGGCAAGCCGACTCCCCACCAGAGAAGGGATGCAGATGGAGTAGAGAGGGAGATAGTTGCCGGAACCCATGCTATCCCTCGGTATTACGCACCCCCTTTTCTCCCGCCTTATCTCCACCGCCACCCACATCTTGCAGCACAACATCTCCGTCCTACCTGGCCGTAGCCAGCGGCGCGGCGTGAAAACCTGCTAATGCTACACGTCATTTAACAGCCTAGCAACCCAGGCTACATCCTTGCATATATATCTATATATATATATATATGTTAAACAAGATTATTATGTAGCGTGTTTCCTTGACTTATAGCGTCTGTGTTTAGGTGGTTTTGGGGGGGGGGGACACAAATAGGGTAGTACATTTTATTGACAGGTCAGTCTTGAAACCCAGCAGGAAGATTTCATATTTTTATCAGATGTATAACTATGTTGAATGAAAGGGTTACTAGTTAAAATTGTGTTCTCGAGCACATTCAACTGTGCAGTGTAGGTAATGGAGCTTTTAGATTTTTTTTCTGAATTTCTTGATCCTTGTCAAGGTTTATAATGAAAAAAGTATTGGCACAGGAAATGCTTCTATCACATCCTGAAAGTCACCATCTGCTTCTCACGGCACATAAAGCAGGCAATCCCAGAGCCAACAGAAAAATGCAGCTATCAAAAAGTGCTTTTTAAAATGAAGAGCGATGCCTGCCTTTCTATTGAAATGGCACACCTGTTACTTGTTAAGATGGCACTTATGTAAATAACGGCAACTACTAGTTTTCACTGCTATGTGTTTGAGTGAGTTAACAAAACATTCACTTGTAGTGAAATCAATACTTTCTATCATCATAAACTAGAACCACAAAGTTGGCTCTAACGTTGACTCTTTATAGGAGCTGCTAAACTCAAGATAATACTGAGACTATTTTCGAGCGCAATACCATTTTCATGATTTCGGTAGACCATGATCACACAATATTACTTTGTATTTAATCGTCCATATTTTGAGGTGAAATCACAGCAACCCTTGCTGTGCTAATGTGCTAGGTTTTGGTTGGGTGGTTTGGTACGGGAGGCGTGATGGTGGAAGGGATTAGCGTTAAGAGAGAGGTAAGGGTCTGTGCGTGTGTGCGTGCGTGTGTGTGTGTGTGTTTGTCACACTGAGGCATGCTTTGGTAATAATGAATAAACGTGTTCAAGTGTCAAGACCTGAGCGGATTGCCAGCTTTTAACACCACAATAACGGGGACATCAGGGCCAGCATTAAAAGAGAGAACGCTGGGATGGGGTGTGATGTTGAATCAGAGCCATGGTTCCATCAGGCTCTCGGAACTCACTGCTGGCTAATATAGATTGTTAAGGAAATAGTTTACAAACAAAAGTTTTGTCTTTTATTAATCTGTTTTAACCCAGTTGCTCTTCATTTGATGGAGAACCACAGGAACGGAGGTGTGTGTGTGTGTGTGTGTGTGTGTGTGTGTGTGTGTGTGTGTGTGTGTGTGTGTGTGTGTGTGTGTGTGTGTGTGTGTGTGTGTGTGTGTGTGTGTGTGTGTGTGTGTGTGTGTGTGTGTGTGCGTGCGTTGAAGGAGGGGCTTTTAAGTGTGAGAGATGAACACCAGACATGTAATCCTTGTGTTTGGCTCATGGGGGGGGTAAGGCCCCCAAGTGGGGGGGGTTCTAAATGGTTGGCCTTTTAAGACAGAATGCGGCCGTGAGCGTGAAGCCAAAGCGAAGCCAATCGCAATGCTTGGCGACCTGCTGCTTGTTACGAGTAGCCCAGGTTGAAGAGTGTCAGTCATTCACCAGTAGATGTACTGCCTCTGGAATGTTTAGCCATGACTGAACTCGTCCATACTGGTATGGAACCAACGTCAACCATGGGAAAGCTTGCCACTGAGACATGCACAAGAGAAGATGGTTACATATCACAGTCCTTGTCCTTGTTCAGTATTTAATAAGCCAAGTTACAACCTGTAACAGCATGCAGTTTGTAATTACCGGTATAATGGAACAGAACAGCCTAACCCTATTCCTAACCTAAACCCCCAACACCATTAGTAGTATAATAGTTACACACTGTTACACCTCTTATTACACAGTACTTACTTGTAAAATTGTACTGTAACTATTCAGTGTAATGTACAGTGTCATTAGGTATTAGTAAGCCACTGTTTTTTAAGAAGTGACAAATGAACATGAGCAGAGACTTTGTACTGCCGTTCAGGACTAGGCACACCTTGGCCTGCCTAAAAAGCTATATTGACTCAAGGTTTAGAATATAATATTCAGGACACACATAGCGTGAAAGCAATGCACAACATGAATCATACAATGCAATCTTCTGAAATTGCAACCAAAAAAGATGAATCGAAAAACTCACAAAGAAAAATTGGTTTTCCCATGACAAAAACTTTGAAATCCCTCGTAAAATCCCCCACATTCTGACTCACTTAAATCAAACGCGGGCTATAGCTTTGCTGGTGAGGATTGAGGCAGTAGTGTAGGTTGTGTGGGTGGAGCCCCCTTCCTCCTGAACCCAGGAAACCCTTTGGAGCTGCCTCTGAGGCAGGGTACCTTTTGTAGTCGAGGCTGTGCCTGAAAGCCCCACACATAGCCTACGGACATTTGCTTCATCACAATCATTACCGTACATCTGATGCAAATGTATTTCTAACTTTGTCTATTTTTCGCTATTGAATTTGCGAGGGAGAGAGAGAGAGAGAGAGAAAGAGGGAGAAAGGGAGAGGGAGAGAGAGAGAGAGAGGTTCATCAATGATAATAGTGAATAGTTCTAGTAATATATTATATTGGTCACAATATGTTTTGTAAATTATGGTCAGAGATTTGGGAAAATGGAGCCCAAAATGCAGTAATTATGGGCAGCGTTGATGGTTTCATGAAGAAGTCTGAGCCCTGGGCATTACCAGAAAACATGTTTTGTTTTAGCAACAGGTTTTATTGTTTTGCATCGCTAACATAGTTTTGCATAGTGAACAGGTCATTATCATGTATCTTGCTATAAATTATAATTTTTAAAGCAAAATTATAATTACTAGTAAGTCATTTTACCAGAGGGAAAATACTTTCCCTGCATTATTCCTGCAGGGATGTGCTTCAAGGAACTAATGAACTCTAAAAAAATAAATTCAGGAAAATAAAACTCAGCATATCAACATCAAATTAGCAAAAGTTGCAATAGGAATGTTTGCAATTTTAATACAGTGTTTTCACAAGTTTAAAAACCTGATAATTTATTCCAACCACTTGTCTAAATCCCCATATACGTATAAAAAACCACCCAGTGCAGAGTCCCATGACTAACGCACAAGGAATCTATTCAATATAATACATAATATCTATTCTGTATTCTATTCAATATATATTGCATGATGATAAAAGGATCCACCTTCATACAATATTTGAGATTCAGCAAAAAGTTCAACCAAAATGAGGCTGAGTTCAGCTCCTTGTCCTTGTAGGATATTTTTATTTAGACATTTGTTAAAAGTAGGTAGTCTATAACTTTCTGTCCCATATGTTCTCACACATTACACCACATGAGGCTTTGTTTCTCACTTTGTGACACGTGAAACTGACTTGTGATCCATGAAAAAGAGCTAACAAGGTCTAAGGACATACGCCAGACGGCAGAAGAACAGAGCGTCTTTCGGCCTTCTTAAGGCCAACCCTTAATGAGATGCTCCCATTCAGGGGAGATTGACACTCTACTAAAAATAGGACAAACACGAGCTCTGCGGGCCAGGAATCGTTGGCGTTGAGAAGCCTTCACGTAGCGCTTTTTTATTCTTATTGGCATTATTTAGAAACATAGAAACGAACACGGCGATCTACGCTAATTGTCAAAGACCCCTGATAAACTGTAACATCAGTATTGCCGGTGTACCGTACCGCATATGTTCATTTATTTCTACGTTAATGAAAAAAAACTCAGACCTTCACCTGCATTCCTGCGCGTTCTCTCTTCGCAGCACTACTTTGAAAAGGAAAGCACGGAAATGGAATGCTAAGAAATCATTGTAATTCCTTCCTGTCGCCTGTAAGCTCCCCCATAAAGCACGGGAGAGATGGTCAGCTTCAAGAGAGATCCGCTTAATCCGTTTCATGCATTCTTTCCAGCGACTCCTCTTCAGCTTATCCCGTAACAGGATATGCTACCCTGTCAACCAGTAACCCCCCGTAAAAATGCAATCATCACCACACCTGCACTAAGCTTAGTCCAAGAGAGAGAGAGAGAGAGAGCGAGAGAGAGGGAGATGTTTGTTCCTTTGATGTGGATGAGAATATGAGAGATGTTTTCTGTTGATTGCCTTTTATATTTATACATAAAAAGGACATAATATGAATAATTATAAAGCCAACAGAGCACCAGAAAGGGGTGAAAAAGTCACAGGAAAGGCATGTGGGAAAAAACTGGCCTTTAAAGACTACACTTCTCGGACAATAAACGTCTCAGACAATAAATGAGGACTTTTTACTCTACTCTCCCACTCCTTAACCACTAATAAAGCTATTAGTATCACATCAATCACAGACAGCCCACTCCCTCCCGAGAGTTTTGCTTTAATATCCTCGTCCAAATCAAAGGAACCAAAACTAGTCCCCTCTCTCTCTCTGTCTCTCTCTCTCTCTCTGTCTCTCGCTCTCTCTCGCCGTCGCTCTCTCGCTCTCTCTCTCTCGCCGTCTCTCTCTCTCGCCGTCTCTCTCTCTCGCTCTCTCTCGCCGTCTCTGCCGCTATCGCCCTCTCCTCGTCTTCCACCTCCTACTCAATATTTCCTTATCTACTCTCTTTCTTCTCGATCCCATTTAGTTTTAATCTAATCACATTTTGGAATGCTCAGCATCATGGCTGTTGTTCCAGCAAGAGCATCTATCGGCTCTGAACGCCATCGTTCATCTTCTTCCTTTAGCTTTTGGTTCATAACCGGCCGGTGCTGAAGAGGCTTTGTACGGCAAACGGATCGCATGTTAGCATACCCTGACATTGCTAACCCTGACGTGGCCATCCGTCGTTGGTTCCTACTCTTTGATTTCCTACTCTTTTCCGCTGCAGATATGTAGAGTGGCCATGTTGGAAAGGTCAGAGGAGGTTCTGAGAGATTGCAGCTGTGTCTCACCGTGTCACCTCATGTCTTGGCTGAGGGGACGTCGCGCTGGAAAAGACCCCACAATGACAGGGGCTGCGTCCTGTGGCTCATGCACATGCACGCACACTGATACAGACTCACACACACGCTGAGACACACACACACACACACATTGAGACGCATAAACACACACACCCACTGAGAAACACAGAGATACTGACACAGAGACACACACACACGCTGAGACAGAGATACTGACACTGAGACACATACACACACACACACACTGAGGCGCATACACAATGACACACACACACACTAAGACACATACACAATGACACAGACACACACCCACACACACATACAGACACACATACACAATGACACAGACATACATGCAATGACACAGAAACACGCACACAATGAGACAAACACACAATGGCACAGACACAAACACACACACACACACACAGACAATCACACAGTCACACTCACACACCCAATAAGACCCACACACACATTGACACTGAGATACACACAAACACACTTTCACCGAGACACACACACATTTACAAACACACACACACACAACCACACATCCATTCATGCCAAATCAAGCACACATTTGACATGTATGTAATCTTGAAGGCGCACGCGCGTACAGTTTGACACTCGCACACGCCACTGCTGTCACCTTAGGTTCCCCTCCATGCCCCCCTCAGGGTCACCGCCGGCAGCCAGCAGGGTACCACCTCCAGGACAGAACTCTGGCCCTGCATGGAGCCCCGCGGGCCCACGTGATCCCTGCCTCCCGCCAGGCTCGGCCCTCTGGAGGGTGGAGCTATCAGCCCCTTCCTCCCCCTTCTTCTCCTTTTCTTTCCGTCTCTCGTCTGTCTCTCGTCCGTCTCTCGCCCGTCTCTCGCCCCTCTCTCGTCCGTCTCTCGCCCGTCTCTTGCCGGCCTTTGTTCTGCTCTGATTCTGTCTCTCGTCTGTCTCTTGCGTCTCTCGTCTGACCCTCGGACACTCGTTGGAGTCTGCCCTTATTAAATAAGGCATGAGTCATCTGCTACTGCCCCGCGTTACAGCATCGCTGTCCTGTTAATGTGACGGCGTGACTCAGGAGAGTCAGCTGATGTGTGTGTGTGTGTGTGTGTGTGTGTGTGTGTAAGAGGAGCTCTCACTGCGTCCCCTTAGTAACTTGTGCATCGCAGCGTTGTGATAGGAGGAGAAAGGGTCTGCTCTATGGTTCCCTCGCCGTGGCGGAGGGCGTTGAGTGGCTGACGCGACGCGGTCTTCAGCTGCTTCACCGCCCCGCTGACTCCACATCTCCTGAGTCTGTTGAATGGGTTTTAAAAAGAGCCACGAGGAACTTGAAGGATGTTTCTACAGCAGG
The DNA here is from genome assembly GCF_026213295.1 of Gadus chalcogrammus. Taxonomy (NCBI): domain Eukaryota; kingdom Metazoa; phylum Chordata; class Actinopteri; order Gadiformes; family Gadidae; genus Gadus; species Gadus chalcogrammus. Next base: position 2,275,918 of record NC_079421.1, read on the forward strand.
GCAATGTTGCTGTCCAAACGAGTGCTGGTATAATACCAGCTAAATGTCCTCCGTTTATCAGCTTTTTGTTGTAAGTGTGTTTGTTTGTATTAAGTCTGGTCATGGTAGAAGCACTAGGGGCAAACAACTAAAGAAGTTACAAGAACAGCAGCAGTGGGGAATGCTGTCCTCTTAAGAAATATTAAAGTGGCAATCCTGAAGGTAGAAGGAAAAAGAAGTATGAAAGTCTGTAAAATCACTATCACCATGTTTGGTGTCCCTGGTAATTGAGCCGAAGGCATGTGATGAAAGCCTTTACATTTTTCCAATTATGAATGTTACAAACTTATTGTAGTTCAAAACACTGTTTCAATTTCTGGGAAAGCTTACAACTTATTGGTTAAGGGGCCACCGAGGAGAACAAATCGGAAAACTTAGAGATTCCCACTTTAAGCTCATAGCACAGTGATGTGTCGGCACAAAATAATGGTTTGGAAATGTCCAAAAATAGATTTGAGTCCAAAAAAGACCTCTGTCCTCCTATGTGAGGTGAGCTTTTGGGCTCGAGCTACAAATATGAAATCGGCTCTCGGTTTGCTTGGGCCTTTGAACCTCCATTGTGTGAGAAAGCCCTAAAGATTTCAAAGTGTTTTCTATCTGTCTGTCCACCAACAGCCAACCATGTTCATCTCTGTTGGTCTTAGAGGAAACGGTAGCAGGAAGAAGAAATGACACAAATCCTATTGGACATCTGCTGGCCCATCCTTACAAACTTCTATTTTGTGATGAAAATCTATAAATCAATCCGTCTATTTCACCAAACTTCAACGGCCTTGGATTTTAAAGGCATGCCCTAACATTTCTCCATGACCCCTGACCTTTAAAACATCAACATGATGAATGCAGCTCGCGTTTCAAGGTCACACAGAATGACAAATGTAATACACACAGCAAAAAATCTAATTATACGACGAAAAACAATTATAGTTTCCCTAATTCTATAATACTGTGTGAGAAACAAACACATTTATTTCTATAATACATTTATCAGAAATGGCCTTTAAATGTTAAAACAATTTAGAGTCTAATTACAATTTGTTGCTGGATGGAGTCAAACAAATGGCGTCAAATTACCAAAACAAGTGTGCTGTGTACTTGGATCTTGCAGGGTTGGAGCGAATCCCTTGCAGCAAATCACATTGCATTACAATGGTGACCCCGGAACCTCAACCCCCATTGGTTGTGCAGCCCTTCCTAACAGAGGCAGAGACTAGTGGACAGATGGAGGCGTTGTATCAGGGCTAATCGGTGGATACACATTTGACCACTAGTATCCGAACAACTTAAAGCAGTGGGCAAGCTTTGGACTCTGTGGAACTTGCAAATAGACTATGTCTATTAAGGACCAATAAGTCTGCCGTTCATGGAGTTCGGTGGGAGAGAGGGTGCCCCCACCCCCCCCCAGCAGTATGCAAGGTGCAACCCTATACCTACCTTCCTCTCACTCAGAATGCAGCGCGGCGAGCCTCCCAAACCCCCTTCCCGCCTCCCCCCTCCGTCATTAGTATTCCCGCCCACTGCCCCTCCCCCACACCCTCCACCCACACCGCACCCTCTCCACTCCCCACCCGAGATATTGATTTGACTCCAGAAATTAACGCCGCCTTTCTTCTCCAAGTGCTCCCCCCTCACTAACACTGAGATCCACTTCGCCTCCTCCTCCTTCTACTCCTACTCGTCGTCGTCGTCGTCGTCATCGTCCTCCTCCTCCTCCTCCTCCTCACACACCTTGTTTCTCCCCCCACCTCCTCTACTCCTGTCCTTCTCTCCGTTCCTCCCCAAAATCCGTCCGTCCATGTGTTGCCTTATTTCATCCCTCTTTTGTCCCTCTCTCTGTCTGTCTTTCTCTGTCTCACTATTTCTCTTCCTCTGTCTCTCTCTCCCTCTCTCTGTCTCTGTGTGTGTCTCTCTCTCGGTCTCTCTCTCTCCCTCTGTCTCTCTCTCTCTCTCTCTCTCTCTGTCTCTCTCTCTCTCTCTCCTTCTCTCCGTCTCTCTCTCTCTCTCTCTCTCTCTCTGTCTCTGTCTCTGTCTCTGTCTCTCTCTGTCTCTCTCTGTCTCTCTCTCTCCCTCTCCCTGTCTCTGTCTCTCTCTCTCTGTCTCTCTCTCTCTCTGTCTCTCTCTCTGTCTCTCTCTCTGTCTCTCTCTCTCTCTCTCTCTCTCTGTCTCTCTCTGTCTCTCTGTCTCTCTGTCTCTCTGTCTCTCTGTCTCTCCCTCTCTCCCTCTCTCTCTCTGTCTCTCCCTGTCTCTCTGTCTCTCCCTCGCTCTCTCCCTCTCTCCCTCCCTCTCTCTCTCTGTCTCTGTGTGTCTCTCTCTGGGTTAATGCACCAACATTGGTATTCTTGTGCTGAACACAGAGTAGAGGATGGGGATGTGGGCTGGGTCAAGTCGGCCTGCCTTTCATCCACTGCGCCTTTGAACAGATAAAGAGACTCTAATTGCATTTGCATAATCGCGCTGAGACAAAGTTACGCATGCAACACACTTCACACAGGAGCGCACACAGACAGTGGCACGCACACACATGCACACAAACACATCACGCAAACACAGAGAGACACACACACAAGTGCACAGGCAAACACTTTGAGAGCGCTGACTCTTAGGCACGCAAACACACAGACACAGACACACACATACACACACCAACACACACATCCCGGTTGAGCTCAACACACACATTGCATTGAAGGGAAAACAAACCACCTCATACTTGACTGCAGTGTTTCCAAAGCAACAGTTTTATCGGATGCATGCTAAAGGTAGCTAATTGACAAGAAAAGATGTCTTTAGCGGATATGAAGTGGGCCCCACTAGGCAGCCGAAGGCTATTTGAACCATTCCTATTGACCCTGCACATTACAAACACATTTAGTTAGCCTACCTCCGCCCTGAGTCAGGGCAGGCCTGGCATGAGTTAGGGCCATGCTTGTCATCTCTACGGGGTCAACGCGTAGCACATGCTACGCTGGGGCTGCCTTACACGGCCCCTCGCCCGCTCATTACACGCCCTGTTTTCTTACCTCCGGCAGTGGAAGAGTTCCAAAGCAAACTACAAGTGAAGGTGATGCTGTCGTTCTGTCATGTTCAGTTATTTTGACATTTGGCAGGCCATAAAGTGGGTTCTTTCTCCGTTTATTTCTGATGAATAGTGCGCTAAGAGAATGCTGGGTCGACATATGGATTCAATTATTTGCTCTCCCTTCAATTAAAGGTCACGGGAATTGAGTGGAAAAGCTCTTCAAATTAACCTGTTCATGTGACCTCACTAGTCTATGTTAATATGCTTTATTTTTTGAAGGTTGTTCTTTGGATACATGAATATTTTTGAAGTAGAAGTTAAACTGTGTGTGTGTGTGTGTGTGTGTGTGTGTGTGGTGCCTGGGACGCAGACAAATTCTTGGAGCTCATTTGATTCACTTTACCAAAATAGTCTGGATGACGCTCCAATCCAAAGCGTGTATCAGATAATGGCCCGGGTTTATACCATGACGGCGGCGACGCGACTTCTGCACAGAACCAAGACGGCTCTCGTCAGTGTTAAACCACCTTGACAGTGTGTTCTCCCTCAAAGAAGAACAACCAATGCCACTGCAAGCATCCGTGCACAAGAAGGATTCCTTTGCCGTGTTTCAACGGTACACTGGAAAGGTTTGTTGACACTTTCACTTGGTTCAGCCAACTTCACGTGATTGGTTGCTGCCATTGGTTGAGGGCTGTCCAATTGCATCCAGAGCTATTTTGGTCTGCGTCCGTTGGCGTCACCAATGAACTGAGAGGTCCCAGACTAAGAGTATTAGTCTGGCTCACCAGGCTGTGTGTGTCAAGCTAACGGTCAGTATTATATATAATATAATATATATATATATATATATAAGATAACGGTGATGGTCTGTTTTCAGAACTCCCCTGCCGCTGGCTTCTGCAACCCTTTCAGAGTCCTGGGTACTAAGAGCCTGCTTACCTGTTAAAAGATTGATTACTGTGTTTAAACGGCTTCATTTTTAATCACCGCTCCACTGGTGTGTTTAATATGAACTGGCCTTGATGAAGACACACACGGTCTTTTGATTGTGGGGGGAGGGGTGTGGCGCCAAGGCACTCATAATCTTATGATTTAAATTATTATTTTCTAAATCTGAGGCAATGACTCCTAGCAGGAAACCGGTGGAATGCCTACTCCGGGAAGGAAATTTGTCCTTAGCCCAAATGAAGGAGTTGAAGTACCTCTGGGTATTGTTTCGCGAGTGAGGGAACGATGGAGCGTGAGATTGGCCGGAGAATCGTAACAGGACGTCAGAATTGAAGGCCACCAATAACAATGTGGTAAGTTTGGTCCCAGACAGGAAAATCCCTATCTTAACTTTCCTATAACACTCTTGAACACGATAGGAAGGAGTACCAAGATTGGTGCATAAGATCAGATAAGATTAGACAAAAAGAAGTCTGGGACAATAGGGCAATGAGATGCCTCCTTTTGCCTCCCGTCCCAGTCGCAGGGGTGTTCAACATCCCTTTAGCCGAAAGTCATTCACTAAACTCTGGAGCAAGCAGGCAAGGAGGCCAGAATCTGTGAGGGGCTGTACTGTGTATTTACTATTTATATTTACTCTGCCAAGCCGGTTCGGTCGCGGCTTGGCACGCCCGGCAATTTCACTGTCTTGCCTGTGTATGGGGAAGAATCCCCTGTCGTCACACAGCCTGCTTTCTTGGTTCACTAGAGAAGGCGGGGCTGCACAGGGAGAGTAGATCTCTTTAGATTTTATCTTTTTTCTGACGATTGGTTTTTTTTTATGGTTCAAGAGACTTGCATGCAAGTATGAGTATACATCTGAGTGTAGGCTACAACCGTGATTAACTATTTCCAAGCGCAAAAACGTCAACATATTCTTTATTTTGCAGACCACGCGTTTTTTATCCTGACAAAAGCCTCACTAGGGAATTTCCTCTGCGTCTTTCTCTTAGATCGCACCGTCTTTCCCCGTCTTCATTAAATGCGACTGCATCACCTGCTCTCGCATGATGAGCAGCTCGCGGATTTCAACGTCTCTCCACGTAAAACAACTCATGTTGATGTCTCTGCGTTGTCTCTGTTGTAGAGACAACGTAGTAACATCTCTACCAAAGTCCCGCCACCGTGGTGCCGTCTAGTCGCATTTACATCAGAATGAAACCGCCAAAGTGTGTAGGGTCCGGGAGGGTAAATTGGGGCACTACTAGCTCAAGTCGGCAATTAACCTCGGCAGCGTAAATGCGCGGACCAAGCCGGGAAAAAGGCGTGCATAAGACGGGCATATTTGACAATGTAAAAACGTTTTTTTGTGTGTGTGGTTGTTTGTGTGTGTTGGTGTGTGTCTGTGTGTTGGTGTCTGTGTGTTTGTGTGTGTCTGTGTTGATGTGTGTTTAAGTGTGTGTGTGTGTGTGTGTGTGTGTGTGTGTGTGTGTGTGTGTGTGTGTGTGTGTGTGTGTGTGTGTGTGTGTGTGTGCGTGCGCGTGCGCGTGTTTGGGGGGGGGGGGGGGTCTACTGCCTGTGAAGGTGTGTGCATTTGTACCTTGAACCTCCACAAGCCCAACAACGTAAGTCTATGTTTGTCTTTCCCGAGCTCACAAACTAAAGCAATGTGACAAGCATTTACCGCCTACTGCTTTTCTCTCTCATCTTCTGCCTCTGCCTTCCTTCTCCCCCTCGCTCCCTCCTTGTTGTCTCCTCGATGGCCTGGTGCTTGTCTCTGTGTCTGGCTCCTCTTGAAAATAGCGCTGGTAAATGCAGGTGCTTTCTTCGGGGAGGGACACAAGCGAGGCCACTTGCTGCTTGTGCTGGGTTTGACCGAATATTAGAGAGTAAAATGTGTGTTTTGTGGAAAGACTTGGTCTCACTTTCACTTTCATTCTCTTGTCATGGAAATGCAAAGCCTAATAAGTGGACTTTGCAAGGAGAAAGCCCAGAGTGCGCTGTGAAAAGGGACAAAATAGGGCAAAGTGGAGGGGAGGAGGAAGAAAGGGCTGGAGGGCTCACTAACTTCTCCCCTTTGGTTTAGATGTGGAGAAAAATTTGACGTTCACCGGTAGACAAGGTTGGCAAATAGTGTACTTTGCATCATTTTCATAGCGACACACTAACAAGCAATAAAAAAAAAAGTTTGCAAAGTCAAAACTTATCCCACATCTCTGTGGTGAATGTTTTCCCCTCTCAGTCTAAAGGGTTACAGCTGCACCGCTTTACTCCCCGCGTTTCTTTGCCTGTCGCCATCCGCACGTTTCCGTTTTTGTCCTCCTCCTTTCAGAGAGGAGAGAGCGCCCCCCTCTCTGCGCCCGACCCCCCCTGATGGCTCTATACCCTTCCTCACGCCCTCTTCCCCCGTCTTGCCCGCTGCTGCCTCCTCTCGGCGTCCTGTTCTCCTCCCACCCATTCAGCGTCTCCTGCCCGTCTTTCTCCGCCTGCTCCGTCACTCCGCCCATGACGCGCCACGCGCTCCCGTCAGCGCGCTCGCCGGTCGGCGTCTGCAATCTCTGCCGAGCCGTTCTGAATGGAAAGAGGGAGGGTGAGGGCGTACATATGGAGGAAACGTGTGTCAGCGATATGGTTGGGGGGGGGGGGGGGGGGGGGGGGCGGTGAGAAGGGGAAAGGAGAAGGTGGTTCTCTTCATGCAAAGCCCATCCGTTGTTGTGACGAATGACAAATCACAAAATGTGCAATAACTCATTTTCTTTATGCATGACATTTCTAAAACTCCGCCCGGGCGCCGTAGCTCTAGAGAGGGAGGATGGGCGGTGGGAACGGGTCGGTATTAAGGTGGTGTTTTTGTTTTTCTGAGGTGAAAGAAAGAGAAACAGCTGGAGGGTAGGTGGTGGGAGAGGAATCAGAGCGCCGCAGTCATTCAGGGCCTTGGTAGCGCTGCAGGAGCAACGGCCTATCGAGATGAAATAATGAAATAATGGAGCCAAGGAACCAGAATGCAATGGGGTCAGACCCGCCTCCCACGCTGTCGCCCGCAGCACCGAGGCCCAGCTCTGAAACACTGGTTTGGTTCCTGTTCCTCATCGCTGGAACACTTCCACACGCACTTCCATGGCACCTGTGGGACACACACACACACACACACACACACCCATGCACATACACATTAACACAAACACACAGACACACAAAAGCACACACGCACGCACGCACGAACACATACATATAAATATAAACGTACACACACAAATACATTCACACACATACACACATAAAGAAACGCACACAAACACATACATATTCGCACACACAATTACACATAAACACGCACACACACACACACATACATGTACACACACACATACGGATAAACACGCATATACACGCACACACATACACACACAGACACACACACACACACACACACACACACACAGACAAACACTAAAGGCAACCATGACAGAAAAGCAAGGTGTATTCACTATTATACTGTACGCCACTATTGCGCGACGGAAACGTGCAGTTTTTTGTATTTTGGTTTTAATGCCTCATCTCAGCCGACTGTAACGGACCTAGTCCACTCCTGCGGTGCTCAGCCAGCGTGACCATGAGATCGTCAGATCAATACTGCTAATCATGGGAAATAATCTCATTAGCTCAACCATAATGGTATCCCTAGACACGCCCTGTACATGCACCCACACACGTGTATCTTCTTACACATAGATAACACACATAGATAACACATGTACACATATTTAGACACACACGCATACAAGCACACACACAAATACACACACAAACACAAACAAGCAAACGCACATATAGAAACGCATACAGACACACATACTGTATATTTAACACGTGCATATATATATATATTATATATATATATGTGTATATATATGTGTGTGTGTGTGTACATATATATCTATTTTATATAAAACACACGTATATATATATTATATATATATATATACATATATATATATATATGTGTGTTTTATATAAAATAGATATATATGTACACACACACACACACACACACACACACACACACACACACACACACACACACACACACACACACACACACACACACACACACACACACACACACACACACACACACACATGTATGTTTCCAGTCCCCCTCAAGGCCTAAAAGCCAATTAGCCCAGTCGCAGACTACATGCCGGATAATGGCCGCTGTATCACCGCTGTGTCAGCTGAACCGGTCCCGGACAAACAGGGTGGAGAACGCCGCGGGACCCGGGCGGAGGAGACACCCGGGGTCAGCGCTCACGCCACCCCGGGCGCCCAGAGAGCACAAGACGTTCTTCTCCCCGGGCTCCTCAAAGTGGACTTGACAGGATGGTGTAAACAGGGGAGGCTGGGTGTATTTATATTACTAGAGAGGGCCGCTTTTCTTCCTGCAGGATGAGAATAACCTCAACTTTGCTCACGGCGTGCTCGGTCTCGTTTGAAAAGAATACAAATATTATCTGACTCCGTTCCCACTCTGTCAACAGAACATGTTTTTGTTAAAAGTTCAAGAATTACTAAATTTTTTGTTTCTTTACTCACGCTTTACAACGATGGAACTGTATTAGTTTGGTGGTCCTGGATGAACACAGAGGGCCAGAAAGCATCAGCTTAGCTGTCACGTAACGGAGAAAGACATTGATGAGAGAAGAAAATATGTTAATAAAATCTGCAAATTCTGATCCTGCTTTTTTTTTAGCAAAATATATATTTTTAGAGCTGGAACAAGTTGCAATCAACTTCACAAGCTGCATAGCTTAGGAGGCTGTATATGAGATGACATAGGAAAGCATAGCGGGTTTAGCAGGGTCAAGGTGCTGAGAACTGGTTCAGCTGGAATGGAGACAGGCGAAAGATCACATTAGATGGACGTGCCCAAAGAGTTTTTAAACCTATCAACAAATGTGCCAGGTCCTCCATCCCTAAAAGCTATGATACAAACCACACAGCTGAATTGAAAACTTGATCCCCATAGCTATCTGTCTATCTCTATTTTGTATTAAATGAGAATACCACTGACAAACTTGTGACTTTTTATAGGGTCAGACAATTGATTTTAAGAAATTGGTATTGTCTGCAATGACAATACAGTTCTCTCTCTCTCGCTCTCTCGCTCTCTCGCTCTCTCTCGCTCTCTCTCTCTCTCTCTCTCTCTCTCTCTCTCTCAGCCACTTTGTGCATTATGCCCTATGACAATATAGAGTCTTAGAAAATGGAGGAAGAATCAATAATGTTGCATTAACATTTCAACCCAGCCATAACAGTATAATTGTTGAACTGGCTGGATGCCGTTGGAGACTGCTAAGCAAAATGGAGCAGTAGAGGCCTGCGTGAATATACCTCGGCACTGATATACAATCACAAATTTTACTAAAATGGTGAAAAACAACCCTTTTCTTCTATTGTCGCCTTAGAAGGCTTAAAGAAAGTGGGAAGTAGGTTCATCCAGATAAGACGCTATTCTTCCGCACGACGTCCACTAATAGTGACAGATGTGGTGTGTGACTGAGGATTATTTCCCGCGATTGTTTTCATTGGACTCTCAAGAAACTTGAAGTTGTGGTTTATTTCGAGAGCCAGTGATTTGTTTCATGACTGCTGGGATGTGAGGGGTTTGAAGCAGGGCGCCCCTCGGCATCACTCGTCTCTGAACAAGCACACTGTCCTGGCCTTGCAGGGGTACTGTGCGTCCAGTACCTCCCAGGAGTTCAGAGGATGTCTGTTCACACAGATGGCACAAACTCTCTTTTTGGTTTCTTCTCCCGCAGCCTTTTAACTACAATAATTCCCTTCATGAAATACCAGCTGGATCGCTCCAGCTAAGTTTTTGTTGTTGTTGTTTCTGTGCGGAGGTCAGCTGGCTGTTTACTACTACTCTTGCTCTTCCAGCTCTCTGCTAGTCGTGGCTTCAAGACACTAGAGGACAGAAAGAATAGTAAATGGAGAGCCAGTATCAATCGAACGAACAAGAGATACAAACTGGGGGACGAACTGCGCATTAAGTGGCAACAATGAACTCCCGGTGTAAAGGCGGAGCCTATACTGTGGTCCAAACGCGTCAGAAAACAATGAAGTGACGCAGTTACCAGTGCGAGGAGCTGGCAACCCGAGGGTTGCTGGTTCGGTCCCCGGCTCCTCATGATCAGATGTCAAGGGGTCCCTGAGCAAGACAACCTCAACTTAACTTCTGCTGACGTACACACAGTAGTCCAGATGAGGCGAACATTGAGTTAAACCTGAGACCAGTTCCACCGGATCTACAGGACATGCAGGATCTACAGAACTGTGGGCCAGATGTCTTTAATGTTTGAGTTTATTTTGCTTTATGAATTGGAGCACGTTGGGACTGTAATGAGATGATGGCTCAAAACTCTCTACAGGTATCTTTATTTTTCTAATAGTGTCTCTGAGATTGCTCGCTCTTTCATATTTAGCTAATATACAGAGAAAAATATTGAGACCTTATTTGGCAGAATTGCTATAATTTGTGTATAATTTAGGAAACTCTGATTTTTTTTATATATTCTTAAGGCCCTTTTATTTATAGGGCTAATTCTGCCCAGAAATGCTGTTTGGTATTTGCCAGGGTTATACAATTGGTATTTCTGTGAAAAAACGTTGTTATCATCAGATTCAATACTGATATGTTGAACTAAAGTTCTATTTGTTGAAAATAATAAGTATAAAAAATCGACACCCAATATCTATTATTTTCATTATTATGTGATCAGTTAAATGGAAAAACAAAGGGCAGCATTCCAAAAATATATTTTTCATCGAATAAGAAAACATAATGGATTATTGTTATTCTATCCTTCTGCGCAAAGTTATATCTGTACATCCATACTAAGAGGAATAAATTAAAATGAATTTGAGTAGAGCTATTCTTCTTTTGATATGTTTTAATAATCAGATGGTTGGCCAGGTGGAACCCCAGCGTTTCAGATTTCCTCATCTGCAGGATAAAAGAAGCAGTCTACTCTTGTGAACAACTATGCACTCATTCACAACTAAACACAATCCTTTATCTGTGTAGTATCCTGCTGTTACACAACATCACCCCCTCGTACTATCATTAGTTATTCACACTTCAGTGTCCCATCAGTGTTAGGTCGCTTTACTTTTAAAAGTAACTAGTTCAATAACAAGGTTATTGCCATTAACTCATTATGTAACAGCGTTCCATATTGAGAAAAGAAACTAGAGTACTTTTGTGTGACCAAAAATAAACCCATTTGTGTCTCCTCATTATGCAAGTTTAAAAAAAGTTCAGCACTTGCCAATGTGACTATAATCTATACATAATAGACTTTGGCTATAATCCAAAGTAGTCCAGGTTGGTAAACCAATTATTAGCAAATATTGCAGATAAAGGTTTGATGGAAAATCAGCAGAAACGTTCAAGTTCCCTCTTTGCTGAATGTGTTCGTGCACCTGAGTACTGACAGCGGATGTCGACGGTCAACTGACACACGAGGTAACTGACAGATGGATAGGCTGTGAGCACAACCAGTGTGTGCGTGGAGCAATGGGGCCAGGGTCTGGTGTTTGCATATCATGTTCGCAGCTAAGACTTCAATGTGTGCCTTTGGACACACTTACTCCCACAAAATAAACGCACACGCACACACATAATGTAGAAATAAGGGTTAGGGTTTTATGACCGGGCTGTCTTGAAATAAGATAAATCACCACCTTGTCTCTGAGGACAGGAGAGGTAGGGTTGATCCGGGGGGGTTTACTTCGGGAACATTTATTCTCTTTAATTGTTCAAAATAAATTCAAGCATTTTTAACACTGGGTGTTTCCTTTCAAATTATGATTTTCTATTCTGCATGGAATGTCATTTTTTTATGATATTTTATTAAGACTTAAAGAGGGTCTCTGTTTTGATTTAAATTTATATAGATATGTTTTGCATAACAAAAAATATCTTTGACCTTATAACTCGATGCAAAAAAACACACAGACCCACACACACAGGTACGCATGCACCAACGCACAAAAAACACACACAAACCCAAGCACGCTTACACCGACGCAAACACACACACACAAACGCACTCACAAACACACGTATGCATGTTGGCACATGCACACACGTACACACGCGCAAACCCCACACAAACGCATTCAAAGTGCATGTGCGCACACAAACACACACATACACACATGTAAATACCCCCCCCCCCCCAACACTCACATAGACACACACAGACACACACAAATCACCCCCAACACGCACACACCCACAGACATACCCCCCATACTCCCTCCCACACACAAACACCCCCCCCCCCCCCCCCCCCCCACACACACACACATCATGTATGAATACATGAATACCCCGGTGGTGGGCCGGTGTAATGGGCAAGTGTCAAGGGGAGCAGATTAGATGTAATAGAGTCCTGTGGTCGGCGGTGCTGCTCTGTGATATAGTGGATGGGCCTGTCACTCTGACAGACATCTTATGGCAGCGTGGCCGGAACAGAGGAGGAGGTGGGCGGGGGGGGGGGGGGGGGGCAGAGTGATGGATGCCTCCCTTCTCCCAGCTATAAGGAATGAGGGATCCTTACATATCCATCACCCTGGGATGGGGTGGGGACGGGGACGGGGGGGTGAAGGGAGAAACTGCTCAGTGAAGGCAGGCCCATCCCGGGGTTTTGTCCTCGCCACTCAGCTTGTGGGTAGTCTCTGGAGTTAATGGAAAGCCCTTACCCCCCCCCACTCCTATTCTCTCTCTCTCTCTCTCTCTCTCTCTCTCTCTCTCTCTCTCTCTCTCTCTCTCTCTCTCTCTCTCTCTCTCTCTCTCTCTCTCTCTCTCTCTCTCTCTCTCTCTCTCTCTCTCTCTCTCTCTCTCTCCACACCTGAGTGACTTCCTCAGCTGTCTCTGTGTCCTGGTGTTCTCTCCCGCTGCATACCATCTGATGCATGCGTGACCGCAGGCAGGCGGTGCACCAAAAAGATGAAGCACACGGGACGATGATATAATGTTCCATGGGCTTTAACAACGGCCATCGAGAAAGAGTCTGCGTGTTGGCTCCGCCGTTCACCTCTCAACTCCAAACCCTCCGTTCTTCCTGGTGAACCAGAGGTTACGCAACTCCTCAGGAGAACGCAAACGTTTGGAACGATTGATTTCTGAGTGGTGAAAGAATTGTGAAACGATAACAATAGTTGGCAACGCACAATGTATTTACATAATTTGAACAGCGGATCAGTGTCCATTAGGCTTAGTCCCTAGTTAAAATGTAAGAGCCCTTCCTCCCTAATGCATACAGCTCAGAAGGTTTTTGTCGCCCCGAAGTCTCAACACGCTTTGGACCCCAAAATAGACCTGCCTGGGACCGAGGGGGACACATTTAACTACACGTGCCGAGCGGGGAAAAGGGTATTTATTCCATGGAACGAAAAAAACACAGAAAACATCTCCAGCCATCTCCTCAGACGTGAGGCTCCTTTGTCCCGTCGTTCCACCGTCCGACGGGACGTGGAGTGATAATGTATCACCGTCTCGATCGTACTGTTGTGATTGTGTTGGGCTGCTCCCCGCCGCCGCGCGCCGTCCATTCAGCCAGGATTAGGGGGAGTCACTGCTGTTCCGTTTACAGCCCCTTCCTTCAAACACGCTCACAACTCAGCAGTCATGAAACAAAACACTGTTGTCTGTAGCTGTGTGGAGGGAGCCTGGAAGAACACAATGCACAAGCCGTAGGGGAGAGACCCCCTGCTGGCAGGCATCATGCATTTACCTGTGCGCTCGCATGTGTTGAGCAACTGTGTTCATTTGTTTGTGTGTTTGCGCACATGTTGGAGTGCACGTCTTCAGGTGTGTGCATGCATGGGTTAGTTTGTGTGTGTGTGTGTGTGTGTGTGTGTTTGTGTGCGTGTGCGTGCGTGCCGGTTTGGACATTTGTGCGCGTGAAGGTGTGTCTATGTGTAAGTGCTTAAATTGTGGGTCTGTGTGATTTTATTTATCACAGTATGTCTTTATTTTTTGTCGATTTGTGGGTCTTTGCGGGGGTTTGCGTGTGTTCACATTTGCAGTGAAAATGGGTTAAATTCTACAATGACCAGGGAATGGAACAGAAAGTCAAATACAGCACAAATTTATATTTTCACTTGCATCAACCAAACTTTTCCACATTATTCATGATGTGGCAGAAACTGCCTACAAAAGCACGAATGCATGAATACATAAAACATTTCTGAGTTTGAGGGCCCTTTCAGAGATTAGCAGTCTAACTCCTGCTATTTGGCATTAAATGTTTCAAAGACATCGACCGGTACACAACCCATCAAACACACCCTGCTAATGTCAACACACCCCATGGTACTACACAGCAAATAACAATAAATACCGATTTTTGTCCACTTACACTGTCTATTCCTATTTAGTGACTTTCTGCCATGATGCATATACATATATATGAATGTCATGTATTCATATATCCACTGTAGCAGGTGTGCTGTGAGAGAATATGTATACGTTGCATGCTGTGTGTGACTTGCATGTAAAACAGAAATAACGTTTTCCCATATTGCCTTCTAGAGCTGGGTTCTTATAGCCAATAAAGATGGGAAACTTAAGCCCAGTTCAGACCAAAGATAATTGCCTTAATTTGCCTGCAATCTGAAAATGCCTTTTTCCTACCAGATCCGAGTTTGACTCTGTTGGTAGGCTTGAGTATATCAGACGGGACCCTCCCACATCTGATGTCACCAAGTGGTTAGGGGAGGGTGTTAAATTGGCTCCCAATGACTTTTGATGATTAACATGCACCTGGTGGTACAATAGATGCCCTATAAATGTTATCCATCCTAATGACGTGACCGGCCTCAAAGCTTTAACTACAGCTTCTTTGTAATTGTATTATGAAAGTCGTTGAACAGTGGATGGAAGCTCAGGTCAGAACCAGGAAACACAGCAGTGCTACCGAAGCCTTCCGGGTGTTACCGACGCCCTGGCGGAAAATACTAACGTGGGGTTGATCTACGGCCAACAAGTCACTAGACGGCGTTGACTGGGAAGTAATGATTTAATTCTCGTAATATAAAACGGATTTTGGTCTTTGTTCGATTAGGATCTCAATGGCTGGCTCATCTCCATATTATTCATTTTGAGAGGTCATGTTTGATAGTTCAATTAGGATTGAATTATTAGGATTGATTAATCAATCACAAGAGGTAAATTGATCAAGAGACTACTGTAAGGCAGCCATTCCATGCCTGCCTTCAATGGGCCCGATATTGCAGTCTGCTGCTTCAGACAAAGAAAGAGGGCACAGCGATGGGCCAGAGACCGATAACTCTAGGGGGCGGAGTCACAGCATGTTTCCTATTTTGTTAAGGAGATATTCTATGAAGGAAACTAAGACACAGGGTGGATTTAATAAGGGTATTTTTAGAGTGGCAAGTCTACACAGTATTGGGTTGAACCCTTGAGACATTTTTTTTTACAGCTTACTTCTTTCTTCTGGCCGAGGTTGTGTTCGCCAATTACTTACTTCCCCATCCACGCCTCCAACACCATGAATGCTTGAGACAAATATGAGGCGGAAAAAAGTGAAATGACTTGTTCACCCAGATTTTAACTTGGATGCCATCAGACTTTAGCTACTCATCTAAAGTCTGAATGCCGATACTGGGTCAGACAAATTTTGAAACTATTGTCGGAATGTGTGGAATCCAATACAGCCAAAGTTTTGAAGAAATGGTCAAATAAAATGTGATGCTGGGTTAGTAAACACTTATCTCTATTCTGGGAGATGGTGGCAGATGTGCATTGTTAGGATGAAGTTTATGAATAACATTTAGCATCACGATTGTAACGAAAGTCTTTAAAGAGCTCATTATCGTCCTTTATTGCTGCGATAAGCCGTTATCTAGAGCATTTAATTATGTTCATTTTGATAGACTGTTATCAATCACATTCTACCGGTCACTGAGCGACTTTCATAGCAGTCCTTTGAATTTCATTATTATCATCATCGTTATAAGCTGATGTGCACTAGTGTTCATTAATCAGTGAATACATCCTCTGACTAGGCTCCTTGTTACAACCGGTTTGTGTGTGAATTGACAATTCAAAGATACTTTTTCACACCAAAACCCTATCAGGAAAGTACCCTCAACAAGTGTCTTTGTTTATTAAATCCTGGACCAGGATCTGAGGATGCACCAGGATGCTCTACGTATCTATATATCTGTGTTGGACCAGCGGTTTCTACTTCTACAGCCTCAGGCCAGTGGCTCTCACTAGCATGGTACAACTGAGAACCACTGGTACCATACCAGTAAGAACCACAGGCATGAGGCTGTACCAGTGGCTCTCACTGGTATGATACTAGCAGTTCTCACTGGTTTGATACCAGTTGTTCTTACTGGTAGAGTCTCAGGCCAGTGGTTTTCAACTGGTATGATACCAGTGGTTTTCACTGGTATAAGGACACACATTCGACTTGTCATAAAGTCACGTCCCAAAAATGCATACATAATCTACTTATATTGCAGTAATTCCCAATGCCCTCCTGGTCTATTAAAAACATCAAGTCAACAAAAAGCTGAACAACTTGGCTGAAAACACATGAAGTAACATTTAAACAGGTTATTGCATCGGCTTTCTTCTAAAGATAAAGGTTTGGCTCTAAATGCCCACCAGGGCAGAATCACTGCTGTATTGTTTGTGTCCTAAATCTTCCTCATAAATGGTCCTGCCCTATCTACATCCAGAATGCGAGAGTCTTGTAAGCTACGTCCGTCCACTGAGACCTTTAATGGCTCCTTAGTGCTTTGAAGTGTTGGACCAGCTGATGACCGGCCATCCCACAGCTTCTCGACAGAGAGAGAGAGAGAGAGAGAGAGAGAGAGAGAGAGAGAGAGAGAGAGAGAGAGAGAGAGAGAGAGAGAGAGAGAGAGAGAGAGAGAGAGAGAGAGAGAGAGAGAGAGAGAGAGAGAGAGAGAGAGAGAGAGAGAGAGAGAGAGAGAGACTATTCTTGATGGATTGCAGTGCAGGCATGGTGTTTGTGGTGTTGTAAACAGCTCTGTAAATGAGGTAATAATGTATAATGATGTTTAATGCTACTTCAAGGTAACTTATCTTGTTTTGCTGTGCTGTAGCCCCAAGGATCCAGGGAGAAGGGGATCTCCCCCCACACACACACTCTCACGTGTCTCTGCTAAAGGTACAAGACAGCATTGTGTCCGCAGGGAACAGTGATATTTTTGCATCAATCATCAATTTATTGTTTTTAAAATGTGCAAATATAATAACACACTTGCATCAATGAGTGCTGCGTACACATGTCACATTATGCACCGATGCTATTCAACATGAGCGTGGCCGTGTAGCCTAAGCGGCTGCAATCATTGTCAAACAGATATCACTGTCACTGAAGTCGTAGGGAAGTGAAACTAGGGTTGTGTCTGCGACAGACTACAAATAAAATCATTCAATGCAACCCACATCGACATAAGCTACAGAGCCTACCCCTCTCTCATCTCTGCTTTCGTTGTTTGATATATTTTAGAAATGATCCTGCTTGCTTCATAATGTAAGGAGAAAATGATTATGCTTGCTTCATTACGTTATAGGTGAACCAAAATGTTATACGTAACATTATAGGCTAAATGCTATTATATTATGCGCTCAGAGATTTGTTACATTATCGACTGGGGTTTCCACATTATAGCTATGGGTTTAATTACAACAAGAAGTTGAGCACGTGCAGCTTGCGTGCGGAAACTCTAGTTTTAGTAAAAGTGACAACATGGAATAGATAACGATGTTCAAGATCGTAAAATACCTGTTCTTCCCCGGAACTTTACTATGGCAGCCATTCAAATTACTTTCATAGTGAGAGGGAGGGAAAAGGCAGAAGTGTTTGCTAATAAGGTCATTAAACCTTATGACCTGCACCTTCACACCAGCTTTCCTCCATGTGACAGTTCTTAAAGGCGACAGACTAATAGGTGCTTGCACACCGCCGCGCGGCAACCGCCTTTATAACCGCCTTGCTGCCGCAGGGTTCGATGTGAAGGGCCCGGCGTTTTCAAAAGCGGCTGCTGCTGTTGCTGCCGCCGCCGCCGCCGCCGCCGCCGAAAGTTTCAACACGGGGAAAGCTGAGCGGTAGGGCAAAATCTGTGCGCGTTCACGTGGGCGGCAACCGCTTCCTGGTCTACAGCCGCTTTTGGAACCGCCTCCCCTCTGCCGCCCTTCCCTCACTGAAATGAACGGAGGCGGCGAGTTGCCGCGTGGCGGAGTGAGAGCAGCTTAAGGGCCCCATGAAGGTTTAATTACAGATTGTATTAGATGCCCCCCCATACCCAGCAGTGCAGTTCTACTCTGATGTAACTTCAACAAGCTTCCACAATGGTATGGAATCCCGGTGCATGTATCTGGAAGACAGAGGCCCTATCGCTCAGTCCTCGATATTTGGACTGAACAGAAGAGAGCCAGTTGGGGGAGAGTATCGCTCAGACTCTGTTATTAACATTATGGTAATATTTTGGTCCAGCCTGCCGGTTTGGTTGCAAGAGATTTCTCTTCACGTAGGAATTCCACTTTAGGCTCATATCTGCGCTCCTGAGTTGCAGTGTTTGTTGGAAAGTGGGTTTTGTTGTTTCTTTGTTAAGGAAATTGAATGCAAAAGAGATAGAGCCAGCATGTGACGGTGGCTTTTGTGCGGAGGAAGAGAGGAGGAATGAGTGGCTCGCACCACGAGTGTAGTGCATTAGCTTTTGTTCCTCCACTCACGCTGGAGTAGAGATTCATCAGCCCTTGATGGCAGCCATTTATTGCACTGTTAACTTTGTCAGACAAACAATGAATCCTTCGTAATTGACAGAATCCATTGTGGTTACATTCCTCTCTGTCTCTCTGTCCCTCCGTCCCTCTCTCTCTCTCTCTATGTTTGTCTGTCTGTCCATATCATGTATCTCTCTCTCTCTCTCTCTCTCTCTCTCTAGAGCCTGTCTCTCTCCCCCTCTCTATTTCTTTCCATTTCTAATTCCCTCTCTTTCTCCCGCCGTGCCAAGACCTCCTCTGACTGCATTTATGAGAGCTACAATTAGGCCCTGTCTTTGTGTGTGTGTGTGTGTGTGCTTCTGTGTATGCATAAATAGATCCTCTTACCAGGCGGAATTGATTAATTGCATGTTGAGTCCGAAAGAGTGGCGTTCTGAAGCTAGCGCCGTAAGAGCTGTTAGGATTCAACGGCTGTCAGCGCCACACTAACAAGTACACACACACACACACGCACACGCACACAACCGAGATCATACACTTACACACACACCCACACACACATAAACACCCAGAGAACAAACACACACCGACACATATAAACACCCAGAGAACACACAGAGACACACACACACAGACACACGCACACACACACACGCACAGACAGACACACATTCATACACACACACACACGCACACAGACCAACACATCGAAATACCAATGCCGCTAGATTGGTGCTCATACGGAGGATAACAAAGGAAATCACGGACATACAAACAAAATTAAATGGAGATGCTTGGCAACTGGAGTGCTTAAATATCTTCAGGAGAGGGAAGCTAACAGATGACACTGGTTTGCTGATGGAGCGGGAGAAAGAGCATACAGAGGAGAATAAAGGATAGGGAGAGAGACAGGGACAGACAGAGAGAGACAAGGACAGACAATGGGACAGGGAGAGAGACCGGGACAGACAGACAGAGAGAGACAAGGATAGACAATGGGACAGGGAGAGAGACCGGGACAGACAGAGAGAGACAAGGACAGACAGTGGGACAGGGAGAGAGACAGGGACAGACAGAGAGAGACAAGGACAGACAGTGGGACAGGGAGAGAGACAGGGACAGACAGAGAGAGACAAGGACAGACTGTAGGACAGGGAGAGAGACAGACAGTGGGACAGGGAGAGAGACCGGAACAGACGGTAGGACAGGGAGAAAGACAGGGACAGACAGTGGGACAGGGAGAGAGACAGGGACAGACAGTGGGACAGGGAGAGAGACAGACAGTGGGACAGGGAGGGAGACAGACAGTGGGACAGGGAGAGAGACAGGGACAGACAGTAGGACAGGGAGAGAGACAGGGACAGACAGTGGGACAGGGAGAGAGACAGACAGTGGGACAGGGAGAGAGACAGACAGTGGGACAGGGAGAGAGACAAACAGTGGGACAGGGAGGGAGACAGACAGTGGGACAGGGAGAGAGACAGGGACAGACAGTAGGACAGGGAGAGAGACGGACAGTGGGACAGGGAGAGAGACACAGTGGGACAGGGAGAGAGACAGGGACAGACAGTAGGACAGGGAGAGAGACAGGGACAGACAGTAGGACAGGGAGAGAGACAGGGACAGACAGTAGGACAGGGAGAGAGACGGACAGTGGGACAGGGAGAGAGACAGAGTGGGACAGGGAGAGAGACAAACAGTGGGACAGGGAGAGAGACAGGGACAGACAGTAGGACAGGGAGAGAGACAGGCAGTGGGACAGGGAGAGAGAGCGGGAGAACAAGTAGTGGATGCTGAGGGTGAGCAAAATAGAGATAAAGGAAGACTGAAGAGAGAGTGTGTGTGTGTGTGTGGTTCTGGGTGCAAATGATAGTAAATTGACACAGGGAAGGGGGTGGTAAGATCTGTGCGTATCACATGTAAAACTTGCATGCAAAAATCACATGAAAACACGCTAATCAACACTTTTGACGCTTTCTCTGAACTTCCTGCTGACCTCTTCCATCACGTGCAAGCGCTGCTGCTGTGCGCGTGTGTGTGCTGCGCTGAACGTGCGTGTCTGTGTGTGGTTATTGGTGTGTCACACCTTGTTGGGGTGAAAAGTCTTCTGCTCGCTACGTTACAGCGGCCGGTCGGCAAGCTGTTGTCTGGCCGGGTGGACGTCCAGAAGAGAACAGGGAGCACGCTGTTCTCTCCGGCCAACCCACACACACACACACACACACACCAGCCTCTCCAAGCCCCCTTTGCCCGTCATGGTCCCGCCTCACCGAAGAGCCGTTGACCCGTTAGAAGGACAACATGCAAAATGCCCCTCACAGGCACACATGTGCATTAGCACACAGACACTCACAACATCCACGCACACGAAAAGCAGTGTCGGCCACATGTTGCACTGGCATACACACTCACAAATACACACACACACACACACACACACACACACACACACACACACACACACACACACACACACACACACACACACACACACACACACACACACACACACACACACACACACACACACACACACACACACGTGGGTGGGTTGCTCGGCAGCAGTTGAACACCCAGATACATCATGCTGTTAGACAAAGCGCGCTGCCTGTGAATTTGCAACATCTCTTCTACTTCTCCGTATCCTAAACACACACTTCAACAGGGCAATTCTTTCTGAGGGAGGAAATTGCCGCTTGTATCGTTCCAAGTAATTATGCCAAGAGTTTAATGATATTATTAGGAGTAATAAGCGGGGATTATGCTTCATACTTCATAGTGGATTGCCACGCGGACCGCAGCCCTTCATTCAAGCTGGAATGAGTAGAGAATTAATCAAGGAGACGAGACGATGTTTGATATCAATTTTCCAGAGTGAAATGTATCGTTTGATGCTTGTGGGACAACACTGCTGGGACCTCGGCCTGCCGTCGTGCAACCAAAGATATGTCTGGAAACAACGGAGGACGAGGAAGTTCCTGGTTGTTGAGTTGACGTTCGGAGCAAATGGGACGCGCGGGGAAGAACCAGGTCAACGTGGCTCAACACAGCAGCAGGTGTTTCTGGATTCACCTGGTGTGCTGTTAGGAAGTTGAAAGCATCTCTCAACAAGTTACTTTATAACCCAGGGCTTATTGTTCTCCATGCTGCTGGATTTTATAAGGAAAAAAACGAATGAAATGTATGAATTCAATAAAATAACGTATAAATGAAAGGAAATGAATAAATGAAACTGAAATGAAAGCCACTCCATTCCAACGCGTTGTTTATAATGACTAACTTATTGCAGTTCTTCCCAGTGTAAACACAGTGGCCACCGGGCTAATAAATCCCACCCCCAGAAAATACGATGTTGACACCCTCCTCAGCAACAGCAGGTCCCCTGAACCCCTGCCAGCGCATTCCCTCGGTTGGAGGCGCAAGCTCCACTATCTCTGCGATTGCTGGCCCCAAATGTCATCCATACTTCCACCACCCGCCAACCCACACAGAAGGACCATTGTGGCCTCCATCTCTCTGTCTCGGCCGCGTCCAACCCCCCCACCTCCTTCTGCTGCTCCACCTTCTCCGCTGCCCTTTAGCTGACTGGAGAAGCCGCGGTGTGCGTGTAAAAAAAAAAAAAAAGGCAATGACGGATGCTTTCCTCTGCCCGTCACCGCCGGTTTGTCCAGAGATATGAGACCCATGGGAGAGAGAGAGAGGGGGGGGGGGGTGAGCGTGTGTAATACACTGTTACTGACTGAAGGAAAGTCTCCTGCTGTAGCTTTAGTGTAGGAATGTGTCTCTGTGTGCGATAGTTAAAGACATCTACTCACCCAGTACCAACACACACAATACTCCTTAATACCCAATAGCACCCATTCTCGTGCGACCACTGGAACCTAATCAAGGGTGACGTGACATTGGTAGTAAGGCCTGTGTGTGTGTGTGTGTGTGTGTGTGTGTGTGTGTGTGTGTGTGTGTGTGTGTGTGTGTGTGTGTGTGTGTGTGTGTGTGTGTGTGTGTGTGTGTGTGTGTGTGTGTGTGTGTGTGTGTGTGTGTGTGTTGAGGGAGCCAGACCGAGGTAGTCTCCCAAATAGAGATACAGAGGGGAGAAGGACATGAAGTCGGACATGACGTCGTTGGCATCTAAAGGGAGGTGATGAGGAGGCAGAGGTCATGAGAAGCAGGGAGGAGAGAGAAACGCACAAATGAAATGCAGATCCAGAGCTCAACCACTCCTCTTCCTCAAAGCCACTTTAAAGGACAAACATCACGTGTCCATTCTCACCTATCTTTCCTCGTTCATTATGGCACCCAGCGGGACAGCGGGGGATGAATGGCCACATTTGGAAATCCATGTCTTGCTAAGAATGTCAACAAGGGTCCTCGCTATCCAATGAACGCCTTTGTTCCCTCCGAAGACGATATTACGGCCCAACGAATATTCTCCATTTATCAACAAGAAATGTATTCATCTTTTGTTTCCTGCCACCATTTTTTGTGATGTTTGTAAAGGATGTACAAAGTGGCATTTGACACTGAGTGGTTGAAAGAGATGAGACAACATATCGACGGGTTGTCTTGTCTTGACTTGAATGCCCACACAGTTTTATTTATTAAAATGCCCCCTGGGCGAGTCCACCGCAGTACGGGCGTATGTGCGTGCATGAGCACGGTTTGCATGACCCTGGAACCCAGCCAAGGCTTCGATGTCGACATGTGCCAATGTGTCTTCCGATGGAAGTGCAGAAGGTTAAAGATCTCTTGCACATGTATTTTAACTATAATGTTGTGTTTCACAATAAAATTGTCAACAGCCTAGGCAGTCTGGCGGTCTCTACACCAAACCACATCCCTGCATCACTTTGGAACCATGAACAATGACCGTGTGCGCACATAGCGACCTGAGTCATAAAAGTAATGTGCAAGGAAAGAAAGAGATGATTGAGTAGATAATGGATGATTAAATACATCTATACCAAGCTTGTCTCCGGAAAATCCCAAATGTCAATGATCTGGAACCAAATTTGCTTTAAGTAGGTAGCCTAAAAACATGGCCAGGCCATGTTCTCTCCCTGTAGTCTTGTGTGCCTCTCGGGGCAGGAAAGTGGGATTCAGGAGGAGAAAGCTAGGAGGGGAGAGGTAGGAGCTTTGGTGTGGATAGATTGTATAGAGGGGGAGCAGAACAAAAGGAGGGGGAAGAATAGGGATACACAAAGACATCTTTGAGATATAGGGAAGTAAAAAAAAAAAACGAGTGAGGTTAAATTATTTATGAAAATAATTAAAATATGCCTAGGGTTTAATCACTTCACTGATTTAGAAAAAATATCTTCCTTTGCGGGATGAAAAACCTCTCTCACACACACACACACACACACACACACACACAATATAACACAAACACCTTGTGTCTGTTACCCTTTAATTCAACAAACACGTTTTACAATGTGTAATATTACATGTTCTAAAAGTTTAAAATATGCTTTAATGTGTGTCTAATTTGGAGAGGGTTGGTGGAAATATGCATTGTAACCATGCTCTCTCGCTGTGTGTGTGTGTGTGTGTGTGTGTGTGTGTGTGTGTGTGTGTGTGTGTGTGTGTGTGTGTGTGTGTGTGTGTGTGTGTGTGTGTGTGTGTGTGTGTGTGTGTGTGTGTGTGTGTGTGTGGGGGCCACATAGCCTTTATGTAAGCATATTTCGCTGTTGTTTTCCAAATGCATGCGTGATGATGATGGGAAATGCCGTCCATTGTTCCAAAGGGAAATTCCACCTTTGCCAAATCTCGAGAGTGTTGAAAGCAATCATGACGAATAAGTAAAAAAATTTACAAAATATACTCTCTCATTCACACCCAAGCACTCACACTTGTTCGCAACAACACAATGCAAATACACACACGTACACATGCACGCGCACACACTCGGATGGAGTGTGTGCGCGTGCATCCTTCTGTAATTTGTATTTGGCCGGCCGGACACCTCTATGGTCCTTGTGACGGATGCCCGCTCCATATTAGCCCTTTAATTATGCACATTGATTCCCCGCGGTGGTCACAGCCTGTGTTTACTCCCGCCGTCCGCTAATGCGTTCGCATCACCCTGCCCAGGCTGATGAATGCCACCTAATCTCAATCCGCGAGCGGCGACGTCCATTTGACTAATGCAAGAAGCCGGGATAAATCACCCAGAGACCGCGGCCCCGGTCCAAGTCAGGGAGAGTGCGGGTGGGTTTGTGTGATGGAGGTGGAAGTGTTCAATTCTCCTAGTCTCTGTATAAAGTTTTCCAGCCGGCCTCACACCAGCTCACCCTGATCTCGCCCGCCTTCGATTGTGCAAAATTCTGCTAAATTGTATTTCTCGTGGAAATATGAATCATAAATATATCAAATCATACATGATTACATAAACCTTGTTTAATAATAGTAGGTAATGAATGCCAGTTTGTCCATTCTCCTTGGACCTAAAGATGTTTCCCTTCTGCTCTAAATAAAGGTGTGAAGGTAGTTTTGTTTCCATTGCCACTTGCGTGTGATGGGAGATTTGCACGCGCTAGGGCACTGCAGAGCCAGCTGTGTGTTTCTTGAGGCCATGTTTTTCACTGTTGTCTTCACCGCCGTTCAATTATTGTATCTCAAACTTTAAATGGCGACTGCTTTTGAAGGCTGCATCACAATTTTGGATGCGAACAGAGATGTGAATGCAGCAGAAGAAAACCCACATGAAATCACTGGAAAGTGTACTTTTCCCAACCTAGGGGGGCGCGCCCCCCCTGGGGGGGGTGCCAGAGAGCCAAGGGGGGGCGTGAAGCCTCTGACGGCTAGAAGCAAATTGACGTCTGAGCGGTGCCGCAATTTCAGAATGTAGCAAATGCAGCAGCAGTGCGCCCTGACTTTATAACAGCTCATATGAGCTTGAAAGGACTATTTTCGATCTCACGGGCCCCGCGATTGAAAACAGACCTGTCGCTAAGTCCCCCATGGTCACCATGACGAACTTGGAGAAACAAACCAGACTCGATAACAAAAACATGTGGAAATATGTCGGCTGACGGTATATCAAAGCAGTTGTTGGAGAGGTTTTGGGCGAAAAAGGATTTAATTTCTTCCAGGATCAATCGAAAGGGACTACATTACACTATGGAGGCGTATACTAAAATCTTTGATACACATACAGAAGGTAACAAGCTTCAATTCAGATGGTAGTCTGGCCTGCCGCACAGTAGCCTTGTTTTCATGGACACTTCTCCAATTCGATTTCTAATAGGAATAGATCTATTCCTATCATGCGATCCGAATGTACTGTATATATGGCATTCACAAAAGTGGTAAGCGTACGTTCGGATGTCTCTCACGCACCCCTGAAACATATGGACCGGTGGCGGCGATATTTTTATGTATTTGATTTTATGGCTGGTTTAGACTACACGATTCTCAGATATTCCTCCATAATTTAAAATGTCACACTATGCGATCACAGAGCCATGAAATTGGGCCTTGTCTCGTCGGAAGACTGGCCTCACTATAAGATTCAAGGGTGCGATACTCTAGGATCTTTAGGCCCTGTCCACACTAACCCGGGTAAATATAAAAAGGCACATTCACAATGTAAACGATCTCCGCCCACACTGTCGTTTTCATATCGTTTTCTGAAGGTTTTGCTTTCCAGACTGAAAATGATTTTGATAAACAGTTGTCATGGTTACGTGACAAACGCCTTTCTGTTTATATTACAGGTGCGTGATCAGCTGTGATAGTTGTAGTTGATCAGCTGGGTAATCATTTTCACTCACAAGCAAAAATATGGCTCATGCCAAAAGTACAAAGGCAAGTTTTCTTTGTATCGTTCACGATACACGCGGCATCAACACAGCAACCAAGTGTAAATAACGATGGATCCCGAGTTCCTATACTAGGCATTATGATGGCGGTCCTCTGCATAGTGCAGTGAAGTCTAGTCAGTAGCAATGCGCGGATGAGCTGTATTGTCATCCCGATTTTGAGTTGCGTGTTCCGTGTCCCGACAAAAAGCCTGTCGGCTCGCACAAATGTCCAACCACTATGAAATGTCCCCTGTTGTCAGTGAACATTGCCAAAGTGGTCTTATTATAGCCCGATCATTAACTAAAAGCCACATAGAAAGAATAAAGCATCGATCATATGATTTCAACAATGTGTAAGGGCATATGCAGCAGGGATGATTGCACAGTGGAATGCTTATGGAAAATCAGCGGAGCGCTGTGCGGAGATTTCGGAAGCAGGGAGTTTATAGAAAAATATACTGTCAAATTGGTCAGTTTGCCGTTTGTCTGGTCAATATGTTCACCTACTTAATATAAATTATTTTATTTCAACCGCCACCTGCAATTCCTCCAAGTATTCCTTTTTTTCACGCAATCCACCCAACCCGTGGATTATCCACGGTGTCCGCGGGTATGACCGCAAACCGCGCATCTCTACTAGTCTTTACTTTACTAGTTAGTTCTTTACTAGTTAGTAAACAATGCCCGTGAGCTCCAGCTGTTCGCGGGATTCCCTCCATGTCAACAATGGATGCGCCATGCGATTGCCCTAAATTTCTACCATGCCAAACTTTCATCGTGGCGTTTTTCGAATGTTGCAGACGAATGTGACATCGCAAGAATGTCACATTACTAGACCTCGTCTGGTCGGCGACTTTTCAAAATCGTGTATGACTCGCAAATTTGTCTGCGACGAACGAATCGGGGCAAAATCGGGCTGATATCGTGTAGTCTGGACCAACAATAAATGAAAGCCCAGCAGGACAGAGCTTTCTCTGCCTGTTCCTTCAATTAAGAAGGACAGCACAGCGACGTCAGTTTCCCGTCCGGTCGTTACGTCTAGCCCCTCCTCTGCTGCAAACAACACTGCCGCAAACAGTGCTGTTATAGGGATGATGTGCAGAACGCCGGTCTTTATCGGGGATATAAGCCCCGACAGGGCATTTTCGTAGTGTTCATTACAATTCGTAGTGTTAATTAGCCGAGAAATAGTCCGCGAAAGACGTTGACGTCGCTTAGCATCCGGACACGCTGGGGCTGATAAGTTGCCGGACTACTTAAGGAGTGATAAGAAAGTCATATCACTCATATTACACCTGACATTCCAGCCCTGGCCGTGGGTAGGCAAGCCCAAGGTTCACATAAATGAATGTTGGTCTTTAATCTACGAAAATAATACATTTACTTATTAAAGGCACAAAAAATAAAAATGAATGCTTACAGAATCTTAATGTTAAAGTGTAAGTCCGGCACAATTAGAACACCAGGGTTTGATCTGCATGAAAACAGATCAAATAAGCTGTCCAGATCAACCGGTAGCTTGCCTGGAGCAACGCTAAGAGCCCAAATGGCTAACAGTGCATTGGCTAGGGGCAGTGCTAGGGCCGAACACTTCCAAATCTTAACTACTAATATTGCTCAAAATAGCACCAAACCTTTGCAGTGGCATGACCAGGGTCCATACACAGAAAATGAACCATCAACAACTGCCTTACCGTTAGGTTCACGTTTACAGATTGCACCGGAGTTCAGTTAAAGGAGAAACATTTTGGTATTTATAATTCTGTGGAAATCCAATGATACTTGGATGTTTGTTTCAATATCTAGCGATTTTTGATACGGAAATAAAAGGACTTGAATATGTAAGATACAGACGAAATATATTTTCTCGGAAATGTGGCTACAATCTCGCGTGACACGTTGTTGCCGGAAGACGCACTGCATGTGGGAGGGAACACGGAGTGAAGGACAGCTCAAGCACCAGAAAAGACGTTGTCTGTACTCCCTTCCGGCAATAGACATCATGCTCTGTGTGAGATCTCGCGTGACATTTCATTGCTGCTGTCTGGGACTTTTTTCAAAGTTAAAACAAACTTTTCCAAAATTGTACAAACTATTACTAACTTATAGTAAGTGTACGTGTTTTCTGGAACGAATCTTCAATGAGCTGCTTCCTTTTTGCATTGCATTCGATAATCGACCTATACAGAATGTCCTAAGAGGGGAGCTGGTAGGGACAGTTGGTAAATCTTTTAAAACAGTATTTTTTTAATAAACTACGGGTTCGCTAATTACGCTGTTGGTGCTTTGTTTTATGTGTAGGGACCCTAGTCATGCTACTGCAGAGGATTGCTGCTATTTTGAGCAATATAGGTGGTTAAAAATGGCAGATTTGGAAGCGTTAGGCGCTCCACCCCTAGCCAATGCACTGTCAGCCATTTGGGCTGCCAGCGTTGCTCCGGGCAAGCTCTATATTGGTTGATGAACCAAAATATGTCTGGACCGTTTAATAGATCTGTTTTCATGCAGAAATAGACCATGGGTTAACACACATGGCTTACAATAAAAAAGATGGCACAAATGTGTTCAGTGCACGAGTGTTCGAGTCCTGCTGGACAAGCCGCATAAAGACGTGTATTGCTTGGGCTTTGAGAGTTTCATCACTACTAGCCTACTGCTAATCCCAACCTGCTCCTGAATCTGCTCCTCCACCTGCTCCTCAAACTGCACCTCAACCTGCTCCTAAATGACTGTTGTTCCTATCAATATGACTCACATAATAGTCACTTACATAATAACTGATTTTGACAATACACTCCATATTGTAACCTGACTGCTGTCTACACCGCTTTAATCTGATCAGGATGCAAGCCGGTCTACTCTGGGGGCTCAGCTCATCGGATGACAATAAGAGTGAGATCCTCTCTGGGATCGTCTGGATCTGACAGCTAATGTGTCCCAACGTGACGGGCCTGAGAGCCTGTCTCTCTCTCTCTCTCGCTCTCGCTCTCGCTCTCTCTCTCTCTCTCGCTCGAACTCTGTCTCATTGTCGTTCCATCCTTCTTCCCTGAACACTGACTGCTCTCTAGTTTTCTCCTCCTCTTGAACTGTTGACTCTGCACCTGCTCTTAATTGACTGTGTGTGTGTGTGTGTGTGTGTGTGTGTGTGTGTGTGTGTGTGTGTGTGTGTGTGTGTGTGTGTGTGTGTGTGTGTGTGTGTGTGTGTGTGTGTGTGTGTGTGTGTGTGTTTATTTGCAAGTGTTCATACAGCA
Source organism: Gadus chalcogrammus (assembly GCF_026213295.1). NCBI lineage: Eukaryota > Metazoa > Chordata > Actinopteri > Gadiformes > Gadidae > Gadus > Gadus chalcogrammus. The sequence goes on from NC_079421.1 coordinate 2,305,756, forward strand.
CCTCATCTATTTATTTTAGACAGTACAACAGCTTAATCATTAGCAGAAGAGTTTTGAGAAATGATGTTCTTTACTGTGTGCAGTAGCGGATTTTACAGTGTGTACAACAGGGGTTGGGAACAGTTTAGGCAGCCCACCCTCCCCCAACGCACACAAACACAAGCTTATGTCCCACACACACACAGGCATGCTGATACGCACAAACAAACATGCTTATGTTCACACACAGACACACAGACACACGAAAATGCACACAAAGACAGACACACACGCACTCACAAACACTCCCACACACACTTGTACTAAGGAATACAATTCAATTCAGTACAACGCATTCCACTTTATTGGCACGAAAGTTGGAAAGAGACAATATTGACAATATTGCCAGAGGAAATCTATAACGAATGCAATCAAATGTGGTTGATCAACCAAACTAATGAAAAAGCAACCATGTATCCATTGTAAGATCATTAATCTTACAAGCATAAAGCAACTAATCACATATGTTTAGTGTAGAACTAACCGATTTACGTTTGAGATTGCTGACTAAAAATACACAGTAAACACTATCACTACAGAAGGGTACAATAGTCAGGCTCCATTTTGAGTATGTTTCAATATATCTCAGTGTTTCCTACTCTAAGCACCTCACACCATTTAGTCAAACCCCTGTACTTATCGTTTCCTCTGCTGCTAGAGTCAAAGTTCTATGTATAAAACATCGCGTTTATACATCTGCATGTTGGCGTGTGAACATGTGGGCAGCGAAGCATTTGCCATTTCTGCGTTTGTCTTGGACTCACGTTCGTCTGAGACTCTGCGTAGAGATGGATCTTCGAGGAGCTTTGCCTCCCCGCTGACGCAAAAGATTGATTTGGACTGAGCATAGGAAGGCCCTCAGGCACACAGGATGCACGTGAGATGTTGGTGTTAGTTTACCAATAGACACGTTTGTTGCTAACATTAGTAAACTAATTCAGGATATCAGAGTGAGACGCCATGGAGAGAACACGAGCGCTAGATTACATACTGAAGGGTTTGACTTTACTTACTTTCTTAGTTGATTAGGCTCAAAAGTGTTGTTATGATGGGATGTATATGTACAGTATATTATTATTACGGGATGCCTTTCATTTCCTGGATAAAAAGCATGGCCCGGAGACAACTGAAAAATGCATTATTTAATGTATTGCCATCTTAAGTGCCATGTGTTCATTCTTAAAGGATCTAAGTAACACACACAGAATGTAAATAACCCTGTTACACACATTCTATCGCCCACTATAACCTGTACCAAAATTGCCCTTACACATCCGGAAGGAAAAGTCTTCCGTTAATAAGATCAATGAAATTGTACAAGTGTGGTTGAATCAATCAAGGTATTGTGAGAGTGATGCATGTGTTCCTAACATTTAGCCCTTCATCCTAGAAGCCGAGGTAGGCATTCTTTTGAATACATTATGCACAATTACTTGGAATAAGAGAGAATTTAAAATGTTACGCAATGAAATGATAACATATGAACAAATTAATATACTACATCATGCAATAATGTACACACAAATGCATAGATGCAACTTCATTGAACAGGAAATCCTTCTACGTAATGCATTCACAGAGAAGGCTCACTGAGGGGTGCCACTGAATGAAACTCTCTTACTCACTCTGTTTTTTTTACATAAATTGAGTGAGCTTTACCTGTGAGAAGGGGCTGAGGCTATGCTATAGGTGAGCTACACAGGGAAACCCACCTCATTAACATTGTCATCAAAACAAGGAACAATGTCAAGTCTAAAGCAACATTTTCTTGAATCGTAATTAAGATTAGAGTAAGATAAGACAACGATACAATTACACATTATGCTATAACCATCATGAATAAACATTCATTCATCCGGTTACTTCTGGCCATAAGACACCAACAGCATTGATAGGTTTGGGTGTGTAGAGTGAAAAGCTGAGCATTTGTTATCAGGCTGTTTTAATAATTATTCGTCATTACAAAGATGACCATTTCATCAAGAGGCTGTTAAATATTCCCGAGGATTCATATAGCAATCCGAAAGTGGCCCATTCTGAATGGTGGTCTGCAGTCCAGGTAGTTTTGTGTTTTCATTGTTCTAAATTCAATCCATCTGACAGTCAATCGGTTTTTTGATAAAGGTAGTGAATTATCATTATGATTCTGTCAGACTCAAAGGAAATATAGATTTTTGTAAATTCAGATTCAATAACCCATGCATATTTGAAGCATTATGAAGATTAAAGGCTAATTTGACTTGCGTAAAGGACAGTATTTTCAGGTTTAATGAATGGCGGTCATTTAATTAGCATTATGCATTCCTCAGAAGAGGAAACAGGAATGCTGGTCACGTGTCCAGCAGCGCTGGCAGGCACATTGGTGATCACAAAAGTATTCCTGCACAATATGAGATAATGTCTCATCATTATGGGATGCAATACAACGCGACCGAAGCCCTGCTTCAAGTCATTCGCCGATACTGTGATTTGATCACATGATGATTTTCTTTTTTATTCTTTTTTTTAATGTTCTTTTTTGAGCCCCAGCGTTTGCACAGCAGCGGATTAGTGTCGTCACTTTGATTAAACACTGACATCAGTCTATCCACAGTGGATTAACCTTCACACCCTCTGCTCTGCTCAATCATTCCTGGGTCTCTGGGGGTTCAATGACAGAGACACTGACCCGTGCTCACCACCCAAGACTTCTTCTGTTTCTCTAATTATCTATACGTCTGTCTACTCACCCATGTATGTGCGTGTGTGTGTGTGTGTGTGCACATGTATGTATTTGTGTGTGTGTGTGTGTGTGTGTGTGTGTGTGTGAAGCTGAATGCACGTGTGGGTGTTTGTATTGGGTTGTGTGTGTGTGTGTGAGTGGCATTGTGCAAGTTCGTGTGGGCATATCTGTGTATGCCTGCATGCACATGTGTGCGATTGGGGCTGCAATGAAGCAGTTAAGATAATGGAAAGCATCTGTAAACTAGCAACGTGGATTTTAACCGTGGCCACCAAGTTCAATAGCTCCAACGTTGTACACGTTGACTCTGCCCTTTAAATGCGACGCTTATTTTATACACACACACACACACACACACACACACACACACACACACACACACACACACACACACACACACACACACACACACACACACACACACACACACACACACACACACACACACACACACACACACAGTGTGACGGAGGTTCACTTCACGGAGCGGATGTGAATGTATCCGTTCCTTTGTTCTGCCGTCATAAACGTGTTCTGAAGAGCTCTGCTGTCCCCACGCTGGTTAACTCATCCCCGCATGAAGGAACACCTGTTGAAGTCACCTTGCCGTGGTGCTAGGAATGCTGCACAGTGCATTGGGTTCTCTGTGTGTCTTCTAATCCCCAAGTATGGGGTGTTTCCACACCTCAATGAGCAAGAATAATGAGTTGGTAGCCGTGTCAAGGGAAGGGACCAGCGCTATTGTCTCCCTGCTCTCCGCGTTTTATCATTACCAGCATGAAAACGGTCTTCATAAAGACCAAGGCAGTGCAGGCAGCCACTCCTTCTACAGTCGCTTGTAGTTTACTCTTTCATATTCAAGGGTTTGATGATGGTAAATGATTTAATGAGATGCTATAGATCCATGTTAGATCAGGGTTTCTGGATGGGGGGGGGGGGGGGGGTGACGTACCAAAGAATAAGTACTCTGAACGGGGTCCTGAGCTGAGCTGGGCAACAGGGCAATCCAAGAAAATACCCCCCCCCCCCCCACATGCACGCACGCACGCACACACGCACACAAAGACACAAGGCAAAGATGTTGAAGGTGGACATTTCCATCTTCTGCCAATGGAAGTTTCATTCTTCTCCCAAAAAGCTGAACATCAGAAGACATCCTCTCGCACTGCCGCGCGACTCTCTGGTCTCTGGGACTCACACCCACAGCACCAAGAAGAAGAATCGTTGAACTGCTGACTTTGTTTGGCCCAGAGGGATTCTCATGTACATTCAATGAAGCTAAACTTTTGCTTTATTGTATTTTCAATTGTATATAATGTGTGCGTGTGTATATACATATATAATACAATTTAAATACAATCTCCCTCCATAATTATTTGAGGCTAATTGCATTATGCATCCTAAGAAAAAATGTGAAGATGTTGTCAGATGTTAGTCATTTGTTAAGACACTATTTTTTTGTCTAAGTGGCTTTATACATTCCTAATGCAGTGAATTAAAATCTAAATTTTTTGAAAAAGGCCGGGCCAAAAGAGCAGCATAAAACACAAAACATCCATTTTACATTAGACTGGTTGGATGATTGCATGGTTTCCTTTTTATAATTTACAATCAACAGCAGATGATCCACATATACACACTAGCGCTCACCTTGTATGACATAACAACATTACACTGTACTAAACACACAAACACATGGATATGGAGATTGTTTTGGTGAATATCTACAGGCATTAGCATTCGGTTTGTGCTGTTGCTCTGCGGAGCAGATCCCTCTGTGCCTCTTTGTGAGATGCTCTGGGCTGAACGCAGCAGCAGTCGGCTGAACTTGTTTTGCAAGCAACTGGAAGCAGTTATTGATTTACTGCATCCCATGTTATTCCTCTTTATGCAGCGCATAAACTCAACTCATTGGCTGAGACGTTTTTGTTGTTCGTTGTTGTGAAATGCGTGTTTCATCTGCAGTTCCTTCTTGTTCCGGTTTGTCTAAGCAGAGATGTTCCGCAGAGTCGATTTTGGATCAAGTGGATCGTTGTGGTCTTTAATCCTTCCTGCTAAAACCTCGTGGCTCTTTCCCTAGCTCCAGATCCGGTCCGTTGTAATCGAACCCCGGTACGGTTGAGCCAGCTGCACGGTTCAGTTGGTGCTTGTGACCGCAGGAATCAAACGGGCATGTACCCAAAAAAACAGTCCGAGACCACGGGAGGTGATCGTGGACGGGTTTCGATTAAAATCTTGTGTCGTTCGATTGGTCTCACTTGCAGTAACAACGATAACATTTATGACCAACGTTGCTTTGTCCGCGTACATTTGTGCACTGTGAAACCCAACTCAATTAAAACAAGCCAAAATAATCAATTTGACTGTGATTGGATGAACAACCGAAGCTTGAGGAGGATACTAGAACTAAAGTCACAGCGCTCCCTGTGTCTCAACCTGCCAAGCTGGTAACAATTAAAATTCAGTTGTGTGATAGAGCAATTATTATGAAAAAGTCAGAGGTCAATTTAGCGGTAAGCCAGAAGTCAGAGGTGACACAGATTAGTCTGTTCGGCCAGAGGCCAGAAGGAGAAATGGTGGAGACAGAGAACCTGTTCCATCTGCCAGTGGTTAAGGCTAGGGCATGTAGTGTGTTGCCCACATGCTGTTTGTCTGTGTGTTAGTTGGGTCCACATAGGCATTCATGTGAAAAGAAGCCGCCATTATGCACAATCAGAAGCGGCGAGAGGAATTCTTACCAATAATTTAAATCCACAACCAATTGCCCTCTCACCCTTTATGATCTTAGAGATATGGGATGTGTTTTATTCTCTCTAGGGACTATGCCCAGGGAGTATGGACGGTGAATAGCAAATTGCCGAAACCTGGTACACAACTCTCCCCAGTTTGGTTAAGGTTCTTTGTCCATTGTCCCCATTGAAATGACCCATTTGAGATTCAAATGGACACCTTGGCTGCACGCTGAATGGCGTCTGTATCACAGCAGACCCTCACCGTCTGCTCTGAGCGCCGCTTGCTACGGCTTTCCCAGGAAAGAGTGATCCTGAGAAGTAAAGCTAACCAGCATGCAAACAAGTAAGCAAAACATGTCCATGTGGCGGTTTCCCCTCCAACGGACAGAAACGGAAGATGGACAGGCTTGGGGGGGTGTGGTGGGGAGTGGGGCGCTCAGATGGGACCACTTATCATGGCCTGCGTGCAGGCCTTGCTTCTGTCAAACTCAGCCCGAGCGCAAAATGTATGCGCGCCGAGAGCAGTCCACTGGCCTGTTACTAATGATTTGTGCCTTGTCTAACCACTGGATTTCACAAACAAGGTGGACTCATTAGAGAGCTTGTCCAGCTACCTTTAATACAGCCCCAGTACAGCTGAGTGCACTAACGAGCCTTGGACGCCTGCTCCTCCTTCACCAGCGCTTTCGCACACATCTCAGCATGACCCGTGGTCAGATTAGCCGAGTGAAAAACATCAAGGGACGACAATCACTGTCTCAATTCAAAAGCTCATTTCAGGCTGATTCTTTTTTTTTTTTTATCTAAAGTAAGGGCTTCTGTTTCTAATAGTCTCAAATATGGAAAAGAAGATGCCACTCTCCACACAAACAATGTCCAAGTTATATTGTCAATTTTTGTAAAACTATTTTATTAAGATTTTGTAATTGCATTTGTTTACTTTTAACCTAAACCATTTGGATACAGTCATCTGATAACCCACGGGTTTAATTGTAGTTCCTCTTCTATACACTCTCCTACATCATAATCTGGTTCAGAAACACAATGCTTTGTGGGCATTCTTCACATTCTTCCAAGTGGTTAAAGTGGTAAACTGCTCAGATGAGCACCAAGGACCCACTCATAGGTCAGAGACACTGAGCTGAGTCGGGAGGAGCCTCCGAACCCACTCATAGGTCAGAGACACGTCTAAGCTAAGATGTCTCAGCGGCACAGGCCGTACGTACGACCCAAGAGCAGACCCTCCCAATTATTAAATAAGGCGTGTGCAAGAGGGGAACAATGCCTCACACAGAGATGACAATGTGGGTGGCTGGTGATTATTAGTGCAGGGCGTTCTGGCGTCCGGATCTGCGGCAGAGGAGGTGAGATGGAGAGATACTTCCTTTCTCTCCGCCAGTGCCTCCGCTTCGCTCGGGTACCGACATGCCGGTGAGGAAACGGGACTTTTAATCCGCCCACATTGTATTTGGGGAACGACTGTCAGATAAACACCACAAAACAAGGTGTGGGAGGGAGGGAAAAGAGAATGTTTGGTGTGCAGAGGCAAGAAGATAGAGGGGTGTGGATGAGGGGTGGGGAACGAGGAAGGGGCATGAAGAAAGTGAGGGGGGGGGGGGGGGGGGGGCAAGAGGGGGCGGATGCTAGGTGTTGATTAGAATGTGAGATGGAGCAGAGGAAGAGTGGGATGCCATAGAGGGGTGGGGTGGTGGGGTTGGGGGGTTGAGGGGAGGGTTCATGAAGGGTTGGTGGGGTAAAGTGTGTGTGTGTGTGTGGGGGGGGGGGGGGGCCCCCCCCCCCCCCCCGGGGGTAGGTTTGCTCGTTAGGCGAGGTGCAAATTGAAATTGGCGAGGCAGCTGACGTTATTTAAGGGTTACAAATCACTACAACACGCTTCAGTCAACCTGCCAGACTGCGCTCACTGATGCGTGGTCGCGCGCGCGCGCGCGCGCACACACACACACACACACACACACACACACACACACACACACACACACACACACACACACACACACACACACACACACACACACACACACACACTCCAAACTAATTAGCGTATATGCTATACATACATACATACATGTCTTTTCTCACTCTAATAAGATCGGCAGAAGACATTCTTTATTCATGCCGCTGTCTATTGGTGGGGGCGGCTGAAGCTCCTGACACAAACGTGCACGTTGCTGGTTTCCAGAAGTCTCTCGTGGTGTGTTTGCCTGTCTTGGTGTGTTTGGGTGTGTGTTTGTGAGCACTCCCTTGTGAGTTACAGCAATGTACAACTTTGATACTTCCCCGGGCTGTCAACAGTGCTCAGGCGCCTATTGAAGTGTGTGTGTGTGTGTGTGTGTGTGTGGGGGGGGGGGAGGGGGGGGTTACATCTGCATGTCTGCTGATGCCTGCGTATGTGTAAACATGTTGCAGTCTCCATATGTGTGTGCTTGTGTTTGCAACTTGCTCTCTTATCCCCCGGCATCATTTACTGCAGTTAACCCTGACAGTTCTTCTGCGCCATGCAAAACACGGTTCAATGCACACGCTGCAACATTTGACCTCTCTGATATCAGGTCTTTTGATTTATTTATGTTTTATTGATTCGAATCTTCCCATCAATATTTCAAAACGGTGGGGTCATGTAAGGGTCCGTGATGCTGTGGTTGACCGCTTTGTGTGTTGGTGTTAAGCATCAACCAGGAGACCCTGCTTCAAGGTGGTGTGGGGGAACAAGAGAACGGTAACATTGAGGAGGAAAAGGAGAAGGATGACTGAGAATGAAGAGGAGGAGAGAAACCACGGGAGCGTATTTAACCAGAGGGAGAGAAAGAGGCAAATGTTGTCCCATTGCTCAGGTCAAGAATCACATGCATGAGACATAGCCAGTGTTAGCTTATCCCACACATGTACTCCTTAGTCTGAATTTCTATGCTTACAAACAAGGAGCAGTGGCGGCCGTCAATTACAACGATAAATATGAATAAAATATGGTCGCCGCAATGTATGGCAATGCCATGGGCTCAGCTGTCATAGATGACAAGCTGGAACGATAACAGGCTTTTGTGTGTGTGTGTGTGTGTGTGTGTGTGTGTGTGTGTGTGTGTGTGTGTGTGTGTGTGTGTGTGTGTGTGTGTGTGTGTGTGTGTGTGTGTGTGTGTGTGTGTGTGTGTGTGTGTGTGTGCACCAAACCAGGAACCAAATGAAGGTGGCAGTAGCCTCAGGAGAGGTGGCAAGCCCATGCTTATGCTTGAAAATTCTGGCTGGCTGATTTATCAGTTGAGTCGTATCATACGGCTGCATGACATGGATGGCACAGAGAACAGCCGCAAGCAACACACACGCACACGCACAGGCACACACACACACTATTTTACCCTCCTTTCAGAGACCATCCTACTTCTCTTGCTAACCTTTACACAGGTTCACCTTCACACCTTTACATAGCAATTAATGGTTGACGGATGAGATCTTAAAGTACTCCTCATTTCCTCCTCATTCAGTCCGTGCGAATCAGACACTGTTCTGGGTCTCAATCCTCTCTGACCAAATACAAAGGCTGTAATATTACTTGAGCACACATTGTCTACTTCTCAGTGGGTTCATTAGTGTATTCTGACCCAGAAACCTCATCTACAATCGAAAATCTCCACAACAAAGCGTCGGCTAGTGTCATGCCTCACAAACACACACTCACACAACTACAATTCAATACTTTGCCACAATTGGTGGGCCAGCTCCTCTCCGCTAAAAAGAGCCATCCATGTCTTCAGAGAGGATGTGGACCGGCCACAGTATGATGGCAGCACACATTATCTGTGGGTTGGCAGCTTCTGTTCAACATATGGATGGATGTTGGGGACAATTCAAGAGGAGGGACCTGGATCACATTGCAGTCTGCTCATATGTGGTCATCGATTATAATTGCATTCCCTCCTCACAATGACCAGAACAGGCTGGGCCTGTAAGTAACTCAAGTAGGATCATCCTTAAAATGTCCACAACCCTTACCCAGTCGGCAAAACGCAGTTAGACAAGAAAAAAGTCAAAGTAAAATTACCAGCTCAAATAAAGTTCCAGATTCACTTCCGGGCCATAAAGCATGGGTCGCTATTATGGGCCCTATTTGTTTTGGGGGGGATTTCAGGCTGAGACACTACATGCCTGCGTGAGCTAGGCATGTTTCAAGGTAATAGGACTAATCTAATCAACAAAAGAGCACACACACACACACACACACACACACACACACACACACACACACACATATATTTTCTCACATTTCAACCCTTTTCGTGCCTTGAAAAGCGCTGTATAATGTAATGAATTCTTATTATATTGTTATTATCCCTGGGGGAGAGCGGGTCATTACATGAGTGAGTAGTGCATTCAGGATGTCACTTTGACAGCAGCTTGCTCAAGTACAATGAGTCATTTCTGAGCTTGGGCTTTAAAAAATGATGAGGTTAATTAGCTGCAGGTGTCACTCGTTGTGTTGCTTACTGGCCACACCTGTCTGCCAGCATTAATAATGAACATGTCTCTTTTCCTTTCCACTTCTTTTCTCTACCTTTCCTTTTTTTGACGTCTTTCAATTCTTTTCTCAATTTCTTTCTCTCTCCATTTATTTTTCCTTCTTTCTGTCTGTCTATATTTTGCTCAGTTTTTTTTGTAATTGTAATTCTGTCTTTCTATCTCCATTTCATTCCCCGCTGCTTCACATGATGCCATAGAAACAACTGTATAAGATTGGCATTGTTAGTACTTTCATAACTTGGCTGAGGGCAGTCAGACCTTTCGACTGCCACCCACTTCACCCGTCAGAAGAGGACTTTACATAGAGACTCGGTGTGGGCATATTAAGACTAATTGCTGAACCATTGGGCTGAGACTAAGGGTTTCCCTCAATTAGACCAACGATGTCTGCTACCTAGTTGGCTGAGTGGACTCTCGCTCTCTTTCTCGCTCTCTTCAAAGCTGCTGTTCTTTCCATCACTAGGAGTCAAATTTGCCAATTTCAGTTAGGCTTCTTATCCGTAGATGATCGCAGATAACTAGCTGGCTACTGGCTGAAGCATAGAAAAAATATTATTACAATTAAGGTAAATGTTAGCATTATCCTACATACATATATGAGCTCTGTATACAGAGCATGTTTAAAATAAATTGACAGAAAAGTGTCAGAGAATACAGACACAATGAAAAGTGAGTTCAAACTAATTAAGCAGACATGTAGGCATAAAGACAGAGACAAAACTTTGTAAAATGGCTAATCTATAGAAATACATCTTCAGCTGCTTCTTAAAACAACGAACCGACCCCGCAGAATAATTCAATTGAGGGAGGCCATTCCCAGTGGGACAGAGCCAGCACGATAAAAGCACCACCACCTTTAGATTTAAGGCTTGACGAGGAACAGATAGAAGGCCTTGATCTGAGAATCTGAGTGATCGACTGGTCGAATGAGGGATCAATAGCTTAGCAATATAAGCAGGAGATAGGCCAGGCAGAGCCTTATAAGTGATGAGTTGAATTTGAGATTGAAAGGGAAGCCAATGGAGGGAGGCATGAAATAGTCTAATATGAGCCCGAGAACTTCTTTAAGATAACAGCCTTGCAGCTACATGTTGTTCTAACTATAGGTGAGTGATAGCAGCTCTGTTAAGTCAGGTGAAAATCTGGAACATTAGTCTAAATGGGAGCAAATTAGGTATTAATTAATAATTTCAGATCTTTAGTGATAAAATCCAGCACATTTTTGAAATGTTTCATAACTGCAAAAAAGCTTGTTCATGCGTTGCTCAAAGTTCAAGTGCTGGTCAAAAACAACACCAGGATTTTTCTGGGAGGCCTTGATAGTTAGTAGCCAGGGGACGAATACAGTGACCCACCTAAAAATGTTAAGACAACCAGTCCTTAATGACATCTAAACAGTCATGAAGGAGTGGAGGAGTAGAAATATAGCTGTGTGCCATCAGCATAACAGCGACAAGGGGTGCTGGAAAATGTTTGAACAGATAACCCAGAGGATGCTTGTAGAAGGTGAAATGGATTGGTCCAAGCATTGACCCCTGAGGGACTCCACATGAAGGAGGAGCAGAGGAGGATACATAATTGTTGACAAAAACCTAAAAGTTTGTCAGAATAGAACTACATGTGAGCAGTGCCAGAGTTACCAACCCAATTGTAATGCCCATCATAAAACAATGGCTGGATTTATGGTGTCAAAGGCAGCAGTTATATCAAGCAACACTAGATGGAAATATGTTCCTTTTATCTGCAAGATATCGTGGGGACTCATAGCAGTGCTGTCTCAGTGCTGTGTTGATTGTGAAAGACAGATGAAAATGTATAAAATAACTAATTACTTATCGAATGTTGCTATTATTGACAGAAATTGTCGCCTTCTTCGGTTTGTTATCATACTTTTATGTCTCTTATTAATTTTATGAAAAAATATCAACTTGACAATCTTTGTTCCTTGGGCCAGTGAACCCAAAACGGTTTTGCTTAAGTGGTCATTACTTATATGAATGTCAACATAGTAATCTATGCCATTTGTCTCCGTAACTAAAATAAGTAATTTACAGAAAACTGGAGTAAAATCCTATGTTCTTGCAAGTATGTGTGGAAGGGTGGAAGCTCATCTAGGCATGGGTTTGTTGTAATGTCAGAGAGAGGGTTGAGCTTCTTGTACCCTCGTAGTATAACTCCAAGGTGTGTGTGGATTTATGGAGCTCCGTCTAGGCACCAGGCAGTTTATTCAGATGTCCGCAGCCGATCGAGGGTTAAGCCTCTCAGATTTATAGCACTGCGGTGCTTAAGTGTAGCACCGCGGTGTGTGGCGCGGTTCATATACAACATAACTCATTACGATGCACAACGACACGGCCGTTGCCATGGGGATCACACGCCCCCTCATCCGTTCTACAACTCTCAGCCCAAAAACAAAAACAAAATAATCCCGTTTGATTTGAAACCCACTTAAGCCTACACTTTAACCTAAACTTAAACATGTTGTGCTTCCTTAACATGCTGTCTGTCATCCTATGCAAAACAACTCATGCACTGGCTGGCAAATGTACGTTCAACATGTACAACGCCACCAAATAGACAAAAAAGGAAAAGAGGAGGGGTATCATCTGAGTGGGCAGTAATCTGATAGCAGATGCAGACCACTGTCCCTAGATGCTCTGCCCAGGGAAAAGAGCAAAAGGGGAAATCCGCAGCCCACAGGAGGACTTCGCAGCCAGCCAGCCAACCAGCCAGTCAGCCAGCCAGGCTGTCAAGGGACATGGGGGTACAACACAAGGGCCCAAGCTCATGAAAGATGCATTAATGTGGCTTTTCTTTCACTCTCCCTTTGGGCTTGAAATATGGCCCGAGTTCACAAAGGGAATGGAGTTGGGAGGGGGGGGGCATGGTCATTTGACTCGCGTGCCTGTCTTCTTTACTGTGTGTGTGTGTGTGTGTGTGTGTGTGTGTGTGTGTGTGTGTGTGTGTGTGTGTGTGTGTGTGTGTGTGTGTGTGTGTGTGTGTGTGTGTGTGTGTGTGTGTGTGTGTGTATTTTACACAGTCCAGGCTGCGAGGGGACATAGAGACAGCGTTTGTATGTATCCAATTTTTCCTCACGTGAAGGTTTGGTGACAGTACTTAGAATTCCCTTATCATGTCAATATAATTAAGTCACGTAGATCCTTTCTTGTCGGAACGAGCCTTTCATAAACGCACGTGTGTCTTTAATTGACATATTTTCTTTACACAATGCCTGTGTTGACTTGTTATGACAGTTTCGGTCTCTTTAGTTCTCTCCCCCTCTCTCTCTCCCTGTGCCGTCGTGTTGACACTAATGACCTTGAGTTCTGTTCATTGTGCAGGTGATAATCCACCATGTGGTCACACCTTTTCCCCCATTCAATTACCGCTAGGCGTTAATGAGGAGGCGTGCTGCAGCGGTCGGAATGCTTCGGAAATGGAGGAAAAAAACGAAAAAGAAAATCAAACGCTCGGTGCCTGTGTAAGTGCTCCAGCTTTGTGTGCCTTTCAGGTGACAGGAGTTTGATTCTTTACTTTTCTTGTTTTTCTTCCCTTAGTTTGCTGCACGGAAACCCCTGGGCGGTGTGGCTTGATGACAGCTTGTCAAAGAGACGGATCATCACCGCTGGACTCCCCTGGCCGGTTTGTCACACAAACACAAGCATATGGCCCATTGGCGCTTATTAGCATAGCATGTTGAAAAGTAGGCCTATACGGCAGAATTGTTATACTTGTGTGCCCTTTGTGACTTCAGAAAAGAGGGAGCTTTATCGTATGCATGCAAAATGCTCTGTATCTGAATAATAATCAGTATATATATATATATATATATATATATATATATATTAGAGCTGTCAGTTAAACGCGTTATTAACGGCGTTAACGCAAACCAATTTTAACGGCGTTAAAAAAATTATCGCGCGATTAACGCAATTATTTTATTTTAAAAATAATTAAAATGAGAATTATGGGACAAAAAAATCAAGGGATATTTAGCATAGAAAAATAATTTGCGATTAATCGTGAGTTAACTATTTTAATCGCTTGACAGCTCTAATATATATATATATATATATATACATATATATACATACGGGGTGGGGGGCAAAATGTTTGCTCCATTGGTGAGAGAGTACGTTCTACACTTGGCGCCGTGGTTTTGTAATTGTCAGAGGACTGTTCTACTGACAAAGAGCTTCCTTGATTGGCCCTCTAGAGGGAAACGCTGTCACAGTGGCAATCAAGATACCCTGAGTGGACAGCTGTGTGTGTGTGTCGTTTACACCGGTCAAGTGCCTGGGTTCATCATTACTAGTTGAGTGCTGCATGCAGCGCACAACTATTGTTCTTCTTAGGTTTTATTCTTTCTTTCTTTCTTTCTTTCTTTCTTTCTTTCTTTCTTTCTTTCTTTCTTTCTTTCTTTCTTTCTTTCTTTCTTTCTTTCTTTCTTTCTTTCTTTCTTATTCTCTACTTTGGTTCCCTACTCCTTCCACAATTGTTCACCTAGTGACTCCAATCCAACTTGCAAATCTGAATTTATGTTCAGATTTGCTTGCACGCCCTCTCATCAAATCTAAAAATATTTTACAGTTCTTAAGATGTTGTACTTCTAGAATTTTTTTTTTTGCAATGGAGGTCGGTCAATCCGTCCTCTCATTCTCTGACACTTCAACTACTTCAAACTTCATAACTGCGCAAATTTCTAACCGTTAACTGTTCAAACATTTAACACTTTTAGAGATTTTCGATATAATTTATACTTTTTCAGAATCAGAGTTTAACAGTTTAATTTCATACCAGCTTTGTATCTTTTCCGTTGGTCTCATTGATTTACCTTGAGGCTAGAGCGTGAAGACGTTAATCTAATCCACACTCTAGCACAATGCGGCTCTGACGAAAGCTAACCATTGCGGACGTTGCGGAGTCTAAACAACGCCAATATCTAACCTAGAGAAACAATGTCAACGGTTACCTTATTTCTTGTTACAATAATTAATTGATTGGAAATATGATTATTATATATTGTCCGTTTGTCTGTCGGGATCCCTGTTTATATGGCTAGGGGCTAGGTGCTTGCTATTTATGCGGTTTACTCCAGATAGAAGCTAGATGCTAACCGCAATGCTTAAACTATCTTTTTCACGTCACAAACGATATGCCATACGAAGCTGAGACTTAAAGGAGTCCAAAGGTATAAGCACACACACACACACACACACACACACACACACACACACACACACACACACACACACACACACACACACACACACACACACACACACACACACACACACACACACACACACACACACACACACACACACGCTTTACTAAAACATATTTTCAACCTCACTTTGCACTACAGCACATTATCTCCGCATTATCTAAAGGAAATGCATTTTCTAGTTATTATTAATGTTATTAGTATCAATATTATTAGTATAATCCTCATCATACCTAATCAGCATCATTGTGGAATTGTGTGATCTTTGTATTATCAAAGGAGTGTAAAGTAGTTTTAATTATATTTGGCAGATATTGCTCATTTGGTGCAGTTTTACATTGAAATTATTATTGATATTATTATATACAAAACCAAGTAGGTCACTAAGTTAGCATTATCTGCAAAAAAAAGGATCCTATATAATAATACAACTATTAATGAATGCAGCTTACCTCCTGTGTATTTCGGTTTAATATTGTTCATTTAATTTCCTTCTCTAATGCCAGCGGCAAAAATAAACAGAAAAATGCACTTATATTCCTCCACTCACCCCAGCCGCCTGTTCAGACCAATAACTTCCCATCGTAAAGCGATTGATGTTTGAACAACCGTTTAACGGTTTAACAAACATCGTAGAGCAAAGGGCTGGCAGTCTGCGATGGAAACGTGCAAAGATAAGCCAAGGAATATTGTTAAGGGCTTTTTAGATGGTGGACAACACCGGTGCATGGTGGGGTGGCCCATGTTTAATGAGAGGCCAAGGAGGGGAGTCTGGATGCAGATGGGGGGGTGGGCAGAGACACAGACGGGAGACAGCGTAATGTGGGTGCTGCTGGTATGTGTTCCCTTTTGTGCCGCTTTCAGGCCTTAAAGTGGCCCGGCAACACAAGGAGACGTCTGCCACTTCAACGCAGAACGACTGAGGAGCTTTAGCACGTCGGAATCAGGAGCCAATCAAAAGGCACAACCTTAACAGGTGATGCAGATCACTGACGGGGGAAAACGTGCCCAAGCTAACTAGCCTAGCTCAAAATGTTATTCTTAAACATTACACATATTGTGTTTGTGAAATAGTTACACTTTTGTAACGTTTTTTATGCTCCAAGATTAAACAAAAATAGTAGGTGTGTTCACCAGTTATGACAAGCGGGGTCGACTTTATTCTCCTATGATCCACAGATTTTGGGCCCATTGGATATGTGCCTAGGTGACCTTGTGACCTTGTGACTTTAATATGGCAACATTGATGCATGTGCCAAGAAGATTGTGAAGAACCACCGGAGCGTGGCGAGGCCTTTTGGGAGATACCAAGTCACTGTGCTCCCTAGGAGCCTCTCCAATCAACTGAGGCCAAATTAAATGAAACTATTACATTTTCTCCATACTTAAATTGTAAGTCCGGCAAGATTGAAGCCAAGGTCTTTTTCGGCATGAAAGCAGATCAAATGAGCCGTCTAGACCTTTTATTTCGCTGCTCAACCAGTATAGAGCTTGCCCGGAGCAACACTAACAACCCAAATAGCATTTTCTAAACACTAATTGCCCAAAATAAAACCAAACCTTTGCAGTAGCATGACTTGGCTCCATACACTTACAATGAAGCATCAACAATTTAGTTAACGTACAGGGAGTTTATTAAAAAATACTCTTTTACAAGTCTGTGCCTTACCGGTAGGTCCATATTTATAGGAAGTCTATACAAGTCGTTTACTGAATGTACCGCAGTTTGGTTCAAGAAGGAAAGTTTTTTTGCAA
The DNA here is from genome assembly GCF_026213295.1 of Gadus chalcogrammus. Lineage (NCBI taxonomy): Eukaryota > Metazoa > Chordata > Actinopteri > Gadiformes > Gadidae > Gadus > Gadus chalcogrammus. Next base: position 2,322,761 of record NC_079421.1, read on the forward strand.
AGAGTTGCATAATTAAGTTACAGACAAAATATTTTTTCTTGGAAATGTGGCTAAAGTCTTGTGTGGCACGTTGCCGGAAGACGCACCCCAGATGTGAGTGAAGCCTATCTGTACTCCCTTCCGGCAATGGACATCAAGCTCCAAGGGAGATCTCGCGTGACATTTCATTTTAGCTGCGAAAGCTGCTGTCAGTGACTTTTTCGAACTTTTTACAAACTATTCCAAATTTTTACAAGCTATTATTAACTTATATTTGACCAAATTGCAACAAATAACAAAGTATACAGGTGTTTTTGCCTTCCTTTTGCATTGCATTCGATAATCTACTTGTACAGACTTTCCTACGAGAGGAGCTGGTAGGGGGACAGTAGGAAAGTCTTTTGAAATAATATTTTTTAATTATCCCTAGTCATGCTACTACGGAGGTTGGTTGCTGTCTTGGCCATTATTAGTGATAAAAAAATGCTGATTTGGGAAGCGTTCCACCCACCGCCCCTCGCCAATGCACTGTTAGCCATTTGGGCTGTTAATGTTGCTCCGGGCAAGCTCTATACTGGTTGATCAACAAAATAAAATAAGGGCTGAACGGCTTTTTTAATCTGTTTTCATGCAGAAAAATACCCTGGGTTAAACTTTTGCCTGACTTACACTTTAATTATTAACCTCTGGCTTCCTTGAACCTGAGAACTGCTTCTCAATAACGGCTCAATTTAATAAAGTGAAAAGAAAAAATCGAAATGAAAAATCTCAAACGTTAACTGACTTCTGTCTACACATTTCCGGCTGGTCTCTATGGTTACCGCGGCATGAGCTATACGGTGTTCTGAACACCCTGAAAAATCATGTATCTTCCTTTATTTACATCGAGCAGGAAGAGCTTCACTTTTGTCACGCGAATAAAAGACTAAAGGAGCGTGTCAACGCTGCTCCAGTCCTTGGCCACTCTGGACGGAGCTGGAGGGCCATCGCTGTGATGCACGGGCCGCTGCAGCAGGCTGCGCCTGCTCCATCCTGTGAATGGTGGGTGGATGATGTGCATGACGATGGTGTGTGATGGTGTTGATGGTCTTGAGGATGGTGTGGATGGGGACTGTACGGATGGTGTTTGATGGTACATTGTTGGTGTATCGATGGTGTATTGATGGTGTGTGGATGTGTATTGATGGTATATTGATGGTTTGATGGTGCGTGGATGATGTTATGATGGTGTGGGTGGTGTATTGTTAGTGTATGGATGGTGTTTTGATGGTGTGTTGATGATGTATTGATGGTGTGTGGATGCTGTATTGATGTTGTGTATGGTGTATTGATGATGTAGCGATGGTTTGGATGCTGTATGCATGGTGTATTGATAGTGATGGTGTATTGATGGTGTGTGGATGTGATCGACTCATTGTAGAAGATAAAACAATTTCCAAACAGCAACACAGCCAGGGTGACCAGAGAAATGAGCGTCGGGCCTGACCTCAAACTTCAGCTGTACAGAGCCGACGGACGACGGTTGATTGTCGATATTTAAACCAGTGCACCAGGGCAGACGCTCTGTGTGCTGGGATGTTAAAGAAGTGTGTACACCGCTTGTGTTAATCATCATGCGCAAGAACTGCACCATGGTGCATCAATGCAGCACCCGAAATATTTTACGCTTCGGGGTACGTTCTTTATCAGATGCTGCCAGATGTTTAGCATAACAGACCGCGCCATGTGATGGAAGTTGATAAGAACTGAGGGCTTCTTTGGCTATGAACATTGTCCCATTTTTTCCAATTCTCTTCTGCTTATTTCTCTTCATATACCATGAGTTTACCAAAGCATGACTCTCTGCTTCTCGTCTCCTCTCTCCTCCTTCACTTCTCTGTCACTGCCTCCCTCTATCTCTCTCCCTCTCTCCTCAGCCCTCTCCCTCTCACTGCCTCAACTTCGCTCCCTTCTACATCTCAGTCTCCCTCCCTCTCTATGTCCCTTGTATTTTCCTTCTCCCCTCTCTCGGCATCTGTCTCTCCCAGCCTCTTTCAATCTATCCCTGTCTCTCTGGCTCCCTCCCTTTCTCTCTCTCTCTCTCTCTCTCTCTCTCTCTCTCTCTCTCTCTCTCTCTCTCTCTCTCTCTCTCTCTCTCTCTCTCTCTCTCTCTCTCTCCTGTCACGCTGTCTCTCCGCCTCTTCCTCTCTCTCCCTGTCACCCTTTGTCTCTCGGCCTCTTCCTCTCTCTCCCTGTCACCCTTTGTCTCTCGGCCTCTTCCTCTCTCTCTCCAACTCACTCAGTGTCCCCGAGGTGTCAGGTCCTCACTGTCCCCTGGTCCCCCCGGCTGTCAGCCGTGAAGCTCGCTGCCATGACTAACAGACATTAGATGATTGCTCTCCAACGCTCTGTCTCTTAAAAAGAAGGAAATAGACAGCCCTTCTCGGACAAGTGGAAAGGAGATAAATACCGCTTGCAGGTGTGTACACGTACACAAACACACAGAAACACACACACACACACACACACACACACACACACACACACACACACACACACACACACACACACACACACACACACACACACACACACAGACCCACAGACACACACACACACAGACACAGACCCATGGACACACAGACCCACAGACACACACACACACACAGACACAGACACACACACACACACACACACACGTATACCTCCACACACACAACACAAACGCACACACACAAAGCCCCCACACACAAAAACACAAGGTGAAATATCATGAATCCCCAGGCCTAGACCATTAAGGGGGCATTCCGGGCTGTGCAGTATTCCTGTGTGAGAGCAGAAGTAAATGAGCATGTGATTGCAGTGTAATCATATATTATGAATGATTATGCTCAAACTGTAGCCTTTAATTGGCTCTGAGCTTTTGGTGGAGACTGTATAAATGTGATTTGAAAGATGTGGGATTTATGCAATGTTTCTGCACATGCAGATCAAAGTTTACACTTTTATTTTCAGGTAGAAACCCAATGTCCCAAAGTGTGTCTGTGTGTGTGTGTGTGTGTGTGTCTGTGTGTGTGTGTCTGTGTGTGAACGGGTGAGTACAAACGGAGACTATACACTAGGACGAAGAATCAGATTTCCCCTGAGACACTGTATGACACAGGGATGGCTGACGAAACACACACTCACGCACACACACACACACACACAATGGCTCGCATCAAAACAGACCTATCCACACATACACACGCACACAAACCCAGAGCCGAAGAACACATACACTCCTGGAGAAGGGAGCTTTGCTGTCCAGAGTCATCAATGATTAATGTCCCAAGCCAAGCCACATCAAAAAAGCAGGGCCCAGAGACAGCAACCGGCTTGGGGAGCTTTGTTTCTTTGGTTCTGGGCTGGAGGCTGCTGCCTCCGCCCTTAAAGTAATCCATTTTCCATATTACCTTTTAAATCAGAGTAATTACACTGGAATTACAGTTCCTCACATGGGAATTAAAGGCAGGTGTAAGAAAACAGAAAGCAATAATTTATAATTGTTCTTCTTTAATTGCCGCGAGCAGTATCGCGCTAGGAGTGGTGGCGGTACGGTGCTGGTGTACCAGAGGCTTTCCGAGCTCATTCATCTGCTTTGTAATTGCGAAGGACACATTTCATTAAAAAGCTTTTATATCAAGCCACCATAGGAGTGTGTTTGAGGGGGAATCAATTAAAGAGAATCACAAGGAATCTATTTAGTCAAGTAACACAAAAAGGCCTTAAGCATCAATTGATTCTTGTATGTGGTAATGGCTGAGTATACGATGGGGGGATTTTTGTTTTTGCCGCCGATTTTAAATCAGGTTTCGCTGTTATGCAAAAGAAATTACAATACAATATAATGAACTAAATAAAACCCAAAGCTAGGGTCCCGTGATGATGCCCTCATTGTTTAATTTACGATTAACTTGTTATACACACAACGACAAAAAGACTTGGATAGCGTCTTTGTTTTCTGATTTAGAATGTCTTTTATTGTAGATTTACACTTGTGCGTAAGAAGTTTGGCCGAAAATAAAGTGACATGATTTCAACCGGATGGTTCAGGACAGACGAGCAGCCATTTTGCAGCCGCACTTTGTCAGCTGCACAGAAACTGGTGACCAGGAAGAATTATATTCATATTTTATGTTTTTGGAGGTCAAGCTATTCAATTAGCGGTCTGGGAATAATTTTTGTTGCTGCCAAATTATTTCCCATCCAGAAATAATTACATCCCCCCAACATCAGAACCAAGGCTTGATTTAATATATTGACGAAAAATCTAAACTGATTCCTAAATTGCATATAATTCTCTTGATCACAATGTTATTGTGTATTTTAACAAAGATACACACAGAAATACACAGCTTAAGGTTCCTGCGTAACTAGCTGTGTTACGGTAAATATTACGTACGTTGTTTGGTCTGGAAGTGTCATTTTTGGAGGAAAATATAGACTGTTCATCATTTTAATGGTTCATCAGGTTGGCTTTTTACCTGTTTCATAATGCGTTCACACATATAAAGAAGCACACACACGCAAAAACACACACACAGCATCACAGACATTAGTGTCTTGCTGGTCCTTGGTCTTGTTGATGCGTGAACAGGCCATTAACAGGCCCGAAACACAAAACGTTTTTCATTTTGAACTGACCTACTTTTTATTGCTCAGCCTTAGTGTATGAATTCATACCTTTGTGATCATTTCATTTCTCTAATATTTGTTGAAAGCAAAAAAAATTCAAGCACGTAAAACAAACATAAAAGACACAATGAAGGCATCACATCTACATGCTTTGGTAAAACTTGAAACCATGTATTTTTTTTACTCTCCTTCCTCTATTTAAACCTCCAGGAAGCTGCTTTATACCAGGGACCCTCTGGGGCCCAGCTCCATGCCGGGTGGACCAAAGGACTTGATTGGGAGTAATGCTTAATTAGGCCTGTGGCATTTCACAGCACACCCTCGCATGCACTTAGCTGCCCCCCTGCCAGCACAGAGCTACTTCTTTAAACCTTATTGATCTGTGGCATGGCGGCCACAGATCACACACACATGGCGTGGCGGCCACGTGGCGGCACGCACGCACGCACGCACGCACGCACGCACGCACGCACGCACGCACGCACGCACGCACGCGCGTATGGTGGAGACATACACAGATATATATTCACACACACACAAACACACACACACACTCTTGCAAACATATACACCGATACAAACACAATTCCACACAAACACAAGACAGCTGCCATAAATAAACATGCAGACAAAAACACTCACACAAGAGGGAGAGAGTGCATGATGTTGACTTTGAAACAGCTGAAATGCACTGACTATAATCCAATCTACTCTGCATTTAAAAATCAATCTATCATGCGCAAACACACTTACGAGACTGCACGCACGAGCACGCACATACACACACGCATTCTTCTTCTCTCACACACACACACACACACACACACACACACACACACACACACACACACACACACACACACACACACACACACACACACACACACACAGCCCTTTCCTCCCGTACACCATCGAGCTCGAACAAATGTTACACTAATTGCGTGCGCAGAAGCGGCGGACAGACGGTCAGGCCGACGGACGGACGGCAGCGTTCTGACCGCCCGACGCTAACTGAACTAACTGGATTTGGAGTGGCTCAGCGTGACAGATGGGAGTGTGTGTTGTGAGTATCTGAGAGAGGCCGCGGTGAGGACTTAGTGGGCGGGCTGCCACCTCCAACGCTCGGGCCCGTCTCGGCCCTCACAACACGCCGCGGCGCTCTGGAGGGACGCCGCTTGTTAGACGGCAGAACCGAGAGACCCCGCGTGTGTGTTAAGACACAAGCATGGTTAACGACATCACTTACCACGCACACACACGCACACACATACACACAAGTGTGTACACATACATACAAATTTATGTTGTTGGGGTCGGTTTGATGCTCTCATTTTTGTTTCCAAAACCATGTTTACAATCAATGCTAACAATACCAATATCGTTACTTCAACATATAACACAATATGCATGCATCGTTTATGTGCATGAAAGGCTAGTCACACAGCCTAAACATGAAAAACCCAATGTGCAAATTGTTTGTAACAATCAAGTATGCACATACTGCATCTTTGATTATTTATTGACATCATTGCAAACGCAAAGCAGTCCGATGTCAAAACATGACTAATGCGGCACCTATTTGCTATTACAAACGTGCACAGCAAGGCTCCCTGAACATCTGAAGGATGCTATGCTGCTCTTATCCCGTCTCCGTGGAGACAATCCGTCCCTTGCCCAGGGCATGAGGTAGCATCTGTTTCATACCCCCCTCTCTTTCCATCTGTATGTCTGTCACTATCAATACTCGATCGGACCTTCTAATGCTATACGGTCAACTGTTGAGTGGAGCTGAGTTAGAAACCAACTCGTACTCCACTTACACTTTAGTTGAGTTACGATTGATCACCCGCCTGTCAGGGTTTGGGGAGAGCACGGTAAATGTATTTCATAAAAGAGAGGAACTAAGATAAATGCTTCTGAAAAATGTTCCGTACTCTCATTTGTATATTAGCGTTAAACCCCATGCTTAATTTATTTTGAATATATCATATGTCCCGTTGTTTAAACTTCATAGTTCCCATAAAATATAAACCATTAAATCTAGAAGTTAAACTGTTTATAAGTGTTGTCATCTTTGCAGAGTTTTTATGTGTAGGTATATTGACGCGTTTTGGCCCTTTGAGGATTTTGTGTGTGTGTGTTTGTGCGTGTGTGTGCGTGTGCGTGTGTGTGTGCGTGCTGAGTGACCTCTCAATCAGTGAAGCCTACTTGATTTCAGTGGCTCGATAGCCCGTAACACCAAAGCACCGGCACACAGCCGACCTCTTCATCGGTATCAAAGTGTCAAAATGCTTCTCTCACTCAGATGTATGCCTCCGTGTGTGTGTGTGTGTGTGTGTGTGTGTGTGTGTGTGTGTGTGTGTGTGTGTGTGTGTGTGTGTGTGTGTGTGTGTGTGTGTGTGTGTGTGTGTGTGTGTGTGTGTGTGTGTGTGTGTGTGCGTGCGCGCACGTGTTGGCATGAAAGATTGTGTTGGAGATGATGGAGACTGATGGAGATCGATGGAGGAAGAGATACGAAATATGGAGATGGAAGGATATAGGGGGGTATGTTAAGACACAGATGGATGAGGTGGGAGAGATATATAGAGGGAGGGAGGGAGGGAGGGAGGGGGATGAAGGAGGGATAGATGAAGGGGGAGATATATGGAGGGAACGATGGAGGGAGGGAGATGACGGGAGCGATAGATGGAGAGAGAGATAGATGGAGGGGGGGATGAAGGGAGAGATATATAGAGGGAATGATGCAGGAAGGGAGATGAAGGGAGAGATATATAGATGGAGGGAGAGGTGGAGGGAGGGGGCTGAAGCGAGGGATGGAGCAGGACATGAATATAGAGGGAGAGAGAAATAGATGAAGGAAAGAGATCTAGATAGAGAGATAGCGAAAGAGGCATATAAAAGGGGAGATAGAAGGAGCCGGAGACAGTTAAAGGAGATAGATAGAAGGAGAGATGGATAGTGGTAGATATATAGAAGGGTAAATAGATTGAGGGAGAGGCAGTTGTTTAAGGAGAAGGGATTGGACAGTAGGATAGCCATTCATCGGTGTCACCCCGTCTGCATCTATCTCGTTCTGGTAATTTATAGCCCTCAGCTCTCTTCACCTGCTCATCTCGTGTCCAGCCTCCTCCTCTCTCTCTGGTCGTCTCAGCGCCCTCAAACATGAATAGCTATCAAATGGTCCATGTGCACGCACGCTTAATTTAGGTGAACTTAAAGACCAACGGATGAGCAGAACGGTTGAGTCAACGTCGAGCATCACTTGAGGGAATGAAATACCCCAGACGAGAGGCCACCTTCACCGTCACCTTCATCAAGACAACAAAAGTCAATGAATGATTTTAGATTTTTTAGACCTCATTGGAATGTCGGCAGTGAAATTATGTTTTATTCATATTTGGTTTGAAAAAATAGCAAATTATGAGTAACTGGATAAGAAGCGATCATAGGTCAGGTTGGAATATTTACCAGAAGGAAATCCAACACTGCACAATATTCTGAATGACCTTGAAGACGGCCAAATACACAAAACCTCAAACTGTTTATTCCCCTTTGTTTTAGGAATGCCAGGAAGCAGGGAAACGACACCCTATATAATGCAAGAACAATATTGAGTGTCCCAGCCAATCACCAACACGTTCACCACATGATAGGCAATCGCTAATGGAGTTTGTTTTTGAAATAAGTACTTTTTTTAACACAACCTAATGAGGTGTCACTGGATAAGTGGTACTAAGGTGTTAATAGAGGGTGATTTGCCATCTTTCGCTTTTCTTACCACAGCAATATGATTGTATTGCAACATTCCTTTAGGGTTATTCACCCTTTTTGAATGGTTCTCTTTTCTCCAGTGAACCAAAATGTTTCCTGCACGGTAAATGTGTAGTCTGGTAATGGTGCTTCCCCACTGTTTATTGGAGAGCTCTGCAGTGGCAATTTACACAAATTAGCCTGGTAAGATCTCTCTCACTACCTCTCTCTCCCTACATCTCTCTCTTGCTCCCTTTCTCTCGCTTAATCTCTCTCCCTTCCATTCCCTCTTCCTCTACCTCTCTTCTCCTTTTTCCTCGGCCTTTTCTCTCTAGCGCTCTCATTATCTCTCACAACACTCGACACACTCTTGAACATCCAGCTGAAGAGCGCCTTCAATCATTTACACCGAGCCAACGCTGGCACGGACGGGGACAGCGTGCAGCGTTGGCTTGTGGCTGGAGGAGCAGATCAGAATCTGAATGTGTTGCGGTGGGCGGGGGGGACGTTTAACAGAGGCTGCCCCCCCCCCCCAAAAAAACTCAACATGCCTGTCAGCCAGATGGGGAAGATGATAGTGTTCTTTGTAAACGCTCCTGAGTCTGTCACAGATCGATCGCCGAGACAGGCTGCTAACTCTCTCTCTCTCTCATTCCCTTTAATCTCTCAACCTCTCTCTCCCGCTACCGCTCTCTCTCTCTCTCTCCATATTACTCTTTATCTCCCTATATCTCTCATTCCCTTTCATCTCTCAATCTCTCTCCCTCCCTCTCCGTCCCTATCTAACTCTCTCTCTCTCTCTCTCTCTCTCTCTCTCTCTCTCTCTCTCTCTCTCTCATTTGCTCTCCCTTTCGCCCCTTCTCTCGCACACTCACTCTCTGCCGCTCTTTCTCGCTCTCAATCTGTGGTTGACATTAATTAAACGTAAACCACCAGCCATCTGCCCCCACTTAGGGGGAAGCTGACCTCATGACTGCAGACTTGGCACGCTCATGTGACCCCTATACACACACACACACACACACACACACACACACACACACACACACACACACACACACACACACACACACACAAAACCCTACAAGCTATACACATATGCACACACACACACACGTGGGGCTGACATATCCACACATTACTGTGCCGATTACAGTGTAATTAACGCAGCATATTAACATGGAATGTGGTCACAAATAAACAAGTAACACCTGTTACTTAAAAACACCGGCACACATGGCAGACACGCACACATACCACCGCCACACACACACACACACACACACTCACTGACCCATACAATATACCCACCTTGTGTTTCCAATGGGGAGCGACTTCATGAGTCATACTGGGCTCCATTGAAGATCAGAGGGTAAACCTGGAGGTCATCCGTGAAACCACAGATCTAAATAAAACCGGCTGCCTTCTTTGCATGTCTGCAATATCTGTCCCTGTCTCTCGGTCGCTCTCACCGTTTCACAAATTGACATCGGTCTAACTGGTCTCATTGTGTCTCTCCGTCTCTGTGCCTCTTTCTCACTGATTTCCGTTTTTTGTTTGTATCTCTGTTAGCTTCAATTGAATCTGATTCAGTGAAATCTGCGTGTCCGTTCACGTCAGCTATTTGCATTCAATTTTGCTGAAATCAATTGGCTACTATTAGCCTTATATTTGCATTGATATAGAGAATGTAGAACCGCTTGACTGATTACAGATCTAAAATATATGTGAATGAGTCGTTTCAGCATACAGAACAATTGCGGCACTATTCAATTAAGCAGAACAAATGCACTAGAGTGCCGATGGAGAGAATCATTTTCCTCTGCAGAAGTTGTTGACAGTTTAGATATTACTTTTCTTGGCTCAACAAGTCAATCAACGAGCTAATCCCCCACCCCCCCATCCCATGTGTATTTTTCCTCTAGAAACCAAGATATGCTGTGATTTCACTCATTTAACACCCCTATTCTCCGAATGGGATGCCCCGCTGATAAACAAGCACTATTACCCTGTCACGACGGTTCGACTTTTAAAGGCGATGACGCCTCCTTGTCTGATTTGTGTTAATGGTTGCGTTCATCTCGTTGGACGTTGTTGGTGTCTCAATTGCGAGGAAGTCCTCACAGATAACCCTTGCTAAATAGCAATAGCCGCAGTCGTACGCTCCATGTACCTGGTATGTAATAAAATACGTGAAATAATGGTTAGAAGTTCAAATTCAGAATATTATTGAGGGGTCTCTGTCTGGCCTTTCTGCCAGGCTGCATGCTGACCGGGTTGCCAGGTTGAGGACCCTGAAGGAACATGAGCGCAAGTCAAACTTTATCATTTCAGACCAGCCCAATTGTTAGCAAATTATAAACCAGCTCATGTGGCATCCGTCTTGAAATCCTTCTGGGCTCTGAGCTGTCTCCGTCTTTCAAATGCAACTCCAAGATTCATCGGTTTCAGCGTGGCTCTGCTCATGGAGCTTTTCAGAAAGAGAACGATTTATATCGGTAGCATCCAGTACAATCTCAGTTGATCTGGTTGTTTGCTTGCTTCCATGGCTGCAGCACGCTGTGTTTGTGAGCCAATTTGTTTTATAACTTGAAACCGGGGTTCTGGAGAATAGTGAATCATAACAGGCCAAAACAACCACTTGCGCTCCGAAATGAAACATAAAAGGACAACAAAACGGCTGTAGCGTTGTTGTCAGTATTTAAATTACGCTTGCTTCCTTAATCTGACATTTTATCATTTAGTATGGTACCTTTGTTACAAATAGCTTCTTAATTGTATAAATGTTAACACCACTGACTTCATGACATTTAAATATTTTGCTTGAAAAGCATGTATCGGATCTATGTAATCACCTATTTAAAAGAAATATATCCCGGGAAATCAAATTGATTCTGCAGAATTTGGAGTTAACTATAAACGAGCTAACTAGTTAAACAAGAAGCTTTAATAGCAATGACATTTTTTTGAGTTTGGTCCTTTAGCTGTAGGGTTGGGTACCTGTTTCAGTACTTACTCAAGGATAACGACTGAATCACGTTGGAACTACTGAGTTAAATCAATTTGTGCCAAATGTCGGTACCACAAAGGCCGATTGTGAAAGAGAGAGAGCGTTTGACTCCATTACAGCTGGTTATAGGTGTGCTTTCCAACAGTCAGGACAATGGTGAGCTAAAAAAGCGAGTATGGTTGTTAATATTCCCAAGCTGGACAAAAACAACGCTCGCTGCAATACATTTAATGCAAACACGCACACCATATCCAAAAAGCTAATGATTTGATGATTGATAGCCTTATGTTTGATAGCGCGAAACCTGAGTATGAAAGTAGCAGTATAACTTTGCTAGGCGTAGTTAATTTTTACTGAACAAAATATATGTTTTTTGTTAATATCATCAGTTATCAGCTCATGTTTTCAAAACTCTGGATTTCCTTGACAGTTCATACAGTCCAACTCAACCCGCCCTCTTGTCCCAATGAGAGCCTAGGGGGCCTATCTTGCATCCGGCACAATTGACTTAATCACTGGTGCATGTGTCGTTGCTAGTTGCTAGTATTTTTGCGCCGGCAAAATAGCAACCTCGCCATAGAACCGCCCACAAAGCTACTTGCGCTTGGCGCTTCTCACTTGCGTTTCAGACCGTTAACTTAGGCCCCAGGAGATGAACTGACAACCCGACCTGAGTGGCGAGGTGTCCCTGAGCAAGAAACCAAACCCTAACTACTCCTGACGAGCTGGCTGTCGCCTTACAAGTTGCTTTGAAAAAAAGGCTCTGCTAAATGTTACGTAATTTTTGATGTAAATGTAACTTTGTTCCTATCCCAACCCGCCTTCTTGTCACAGTGAGAGCCCCAGCAGTTACCATCTTGCCATGGCACAGAAGACGTTGTTATCCAGCCAGAGCCACTCACTGCTATGACCCCTTGGTCTTGGTAAGGATATAGCATGTGCTTCCTCCAACAATGATAGCGTTCTCCGGCTATTTTTTTTGTGTTGTGTCTAATATTTTTCAAAAAATATATGGTTGTTAAAAATCAGTATCAGTTCAAAGGGGAAAGATCACCGACCCTTTTAGCTCTTTAGCTTTTTTGGCATTTCCACTGCTGCACTGCACTGCTGCACAAACTAAATGTTCAAATGTACTTGATTTCTAGATCAAGCATACTATTTTCTTGTGTCCATGCCAAACTAGTTTTGCTGCAACCAGTCTCTGTGACGCTTTCAAACCTGTATGGTAGGGACTGTGGATGGCATCAAAAGCTTTTCTTCTCCATCCCGTGGGAATGACTGGCTGAGGACTTCCGTTTGAGACGTCACACAGGAGCGTGGTTCCGGCATCGCCAAAAACCATGTCCTCTATCTGATGCCCTGTGTGTCCAGGTCCTCAGGAGTTGCACGCCTGGGTCTGTGGTCTGATGCTCTGCCATGTGGTTGTAATCCAAGCCAAGATGGACTGCCCCTGCCTCAGTGGACAGGCTGTCTGCCACGTGGTTTTTCTTACCCGCAACGTGCTGCAAATACGTAGTGAACACTGAAATGTAGGACAGATGACGTTTCTGGCGGGCGGACCACGGCTCAGCCACATTGGCCATGGTAAAAGTCAGCGGCTTGTGGTCAACAAAAGTGTCGACTTTCTAGCAGGGAACGAAAGTGTCTGATGGCGAGGAAGCGACCAAGCAGCTCTCAGTCAAAAGTACTGTACTTCCGCTCGCTGGAGTGCAAATGACGGCTGAAGAAAGCAAGTGGCTGCCAGTCCCCGCCTTCCCACTGCTCGTAGATGGCACCGACAGCGTAGTCTGAGGCATCCGAGGTGATGGCGATGAGTGCTGTCGAAGAAGGATGTAACAACATGTTGGCTTTCGCCAGGGCTGCCTTAGGTGCAGCAAAGGCCTTATGCCTGCGCTCAGTCCATTCCACAGAATGCCTGGGCTTACCTTTCAAGGCCTCCTGCGAGGGTCGCATGAGCTGAACGGCTCGAGGATAAAAGGGTGGTAAAAATGTACCATGCCGAGGAACTCCTGCAGGGACTTGACAGTGAGTGGGTGTGGGACCGTCTCCACCTTTGACGGTGGAGGCAGGAAAAATGTATCAGCCTCCTCAGCCAGTCTCCAACAGTCAGTTATTGTGGTGTTGGCTAATGAAGCTCTCACTTGGGAAGGCAACTGGCGCAGGAAAAGCTGAATGAACACGGGTCCGTGCTCACTCAGGAGATAAAGCATACAGTCCATGAGCTCAGACGGTTTGCTGTCCCCCAGTCCTTGAAAGGGGATAAGCCGGCTGGCTCTCTCAGCGTCCGACATATCAAACGTTTTCAACAGGTGGGCTTTGACTGCTTTATACTTCTCAGTTGCCGGAGGATTTTTTAGGAGGCTCAACACTCTGATTGCTGTTGAATTTCCGAGAGCAGACACAACGTAGTAGTACTTTGTTGTATCAGCGATCTCCCGCAACACAAACTGCGGTTCAGTCTGGGCGAGCCATGCCAATGCCGAAGATTCCCAGAATTCGGGGAGTTTGAGGGTAACAGCGTTCGTGGTCATGGTCATGTTGTGTCTCTGGATACGTCAAGCAGACTAAGGTTGGGGTCACCAGTGTGGAAATTGCAGTAAATTTACAAGAGGCAATTACTCTATTGAGCACACGAATGCGCGTTGTTTATTTTGTTAGGAAAACCAGGAAGTGAAAACGCTTTGCATGTCAACAAACCCTGCATGGGGCTCAACGTCATGACAAATGCCTATCATTTAAAGGGACTGCGATCCCTGAACATCCATACCTATATGAAGTTAGTATAGGACAGTAAATGCTATGAATACAGTTTGTAGAACCAGAATTAACAACAAAGGTGAATTATGTGAGTTTATTGTGGACTGTGTTGTTTCTCGCTGTTTTAGAAATCAGCATGTAGGCCTTCAGAAGAAATAATGTTTGAATAATACAACAATGACTGTTCTCATCCCAACTACGTATGGGTCATCGGTATTAATTACATATGCATGGCTTAAGCCACCATATTGCCACCATTTATTTGGTCTAAATGCCCCCAAATATAATTTGGAATTGCTCTTCTCCTCTATGCGTGATAAAACTATGATTTGGCCTGCCTCTATAAATTTGTTTTCAAGAAATTATAATGAAAATTTGATTAGGTCATGTCTAACATATAACTTGACAAATCTTTAAATAACAATAGCTAATGAGTGTGTTCTTCAAGCCATTCAAGCAACATAAATATTTAATTTATTAATGATTATTTCTCACTCTCATTTTCGATAGAAGGACGGGGTGACCGCAAGCTAAACCTTTTTACTCCGGCTGCACTGGAAGGATATTGAATTCTGCAGGCCAGGCTGGTTAATGGAGTGTTAACGTTGGACCATTTCAAGAAGAACTCGGTACAACTCCTTTGCAATTAACAGACGGCCCGTTTTGTAGCCAAACGCAACGTGCCAGAAGTGTGGAGCAGCCAGTCCACTGCAGCTCCGGATGGAACACTTACAATCTGCAACATCACTGGTGGTGACAGTGATAATATCCTGGCTAATGTGGATGATGCAAACTGAGCAGGATGAGAGAACTGCTAAGAATGAGTTCTTAAAGCTTTTTTCAATATATTCATTAACCTTGAACATGAATGGGCTAAAATTTAAATTCCTGATAAGGGCAGATGATTGGTCTGTGTTATCATTATCTGTATTTGCTTAAATATCTCTGTACCAGTTCAGGAACCCTTTCCTGGGTGCATGGAAATATCTCCCACTGATATTGTTAAGGCACATGCTGCCTCACGTGGGTACAGGTATATACCTCATTTAAATTTGATGTGCTTGTTTCAATCTCTCAGGCAGGTGCTTTAGCCTTTGAGCAATTCAAACATTAAAGCAGTTTGACACATACGTGTAAGCCATGATGTTGTGAATGTGGACAGTACAGGTGACTGATCGAGTTTTCTGGAAGAAGAGCAAGCAGCAATGCCTGGAAACTGGCACAGACAGCTGGGATGCAGTGCAACAGTTCCAGACATTAAGTGGCAGGGCAGGAATGGAAGGGAGGGTCAATGGAAGTGTACTAACTTGTTATTTGGATCTACAAGTCAAATATATGGTCCTTATTTAAGAACATTAAAGATATAGAGGAATTGGTCCCATTTTCGTTTTATCTCGTGGTTCACCGTCCTAGACCCTACCAAGGCTGTGTCTCCGCTCCAGGACACCCTGTTCTTCATTCACTAACAGTAGAGCCCTTTAGGCCTCAGCATGGAAGCACTGCCACCCAGGGCGCGGGCCTCCTCTCAAAGCAACCTCGTTCTGAATGGGCCAAACCATTGAATAGCTTGAACCCAAATATAATGCCCACACTGGAGAAATGTAGATATAATGCTTATTCCACTTGGGTGCCTTCAATGATTGTGGTTAATATATTTTCAATCGCTTTGAACGTCAACTTTCTTATTTCCTTATAATCATTTATATACAGTGCATTTGGAAAGTCTCCACCTCTTGAGTAATCTTTTTTTCAGTTTACTCTTTTGACTCGGTAGAACGAAGGCTGAGGGTGAGGCTTTGAGGTCAATCAAAACTCTGGGGAAGACTAAAAGCAGTCCATGACTTTGCTTTCTGAAATGACACAAGGGGCTTTTTGAGAAAATGCTGATCCATGCAGTGAGGGAAACTTAAGGAAATGGTTGTGTTTGCAAAACTTAATGTCTCATTCTCTGAAGTTGCTTTGAGATAAAGAATGACACTGGTTGCACTTTCTCTCTCTGCTGTTAATACCAGGTAATTGGAAGTGTCACAAGACAAATCAAATACCTGGGATATGGCCTGAAAATGCCAAAATGACACAGTGACCCTACTCGTTTCAGAAGAGGGACCTGGTTCTCTGGGGATTTGTAATGGCTGTTCCAAAGGGATCCACCAGTGGTGTTTTGATGTGTTTAGTGATCAAGGACCAACTATAACATTGTAAGAAGCTATGATAAAATGGCATCGTGAAGATGAAGATCTTTCAGTTAACACCAATTGCCGGGTATCAGGTTATCTTCTTCAGAGTATTGAAAATGGTATATTTTCAGAGCAAACTTAAAAAAAACATGGCAACATGCTATAGCAAAAAACATTTGCCTGCCAGTTACCTTTTCCCCTCCACAGAAACACTTATTGGTGGTTTTAAGGAACGTTTGAAGCCCTGCAAAGCTAAAGACATTATACTCACAACTGATCCCTGGCTCGACTATGATGAGGATCTTTATCAAACTTCCTTGTTGAATGTCTAAGATATTCCCCTCCCAGTAGAAGTCAGAAAACTCAAAGTGTTCTGGACACTTCTGGCTGTGTGACTCAAACAAGTGCAGCTTGGCTCTATGGGGGCGTGAGTTTGAGGGATTGGTCAATAGCTTCTTGTTATTAAAGAGAGATGGGCTGGCATGTGTCCTTTGTTAAGCTACAAGCTAGAAAAATGTCACACATTTCAACTTTATTCCTCCAGAAACAACCCACATTTGAAGTTCGCACCATTGGTTCTGCATATCTACTTCGGCATGTGATTGTTTCTATTGTCAAGCCGCTTCTTGGATCACAGGACGGACAGATCCTGCCCCGATAGACCAGAAGTTGGCTGCATTATGGCTCTATTGCCTGGCTTATCCTTGGTATCCTGGACCTTGCAATCTGAATTTATCGACTGTCTTTTTCATCTGAATTTCTCCATTTTAATTCGATCACCCACAATTATGTTCAATTTTATTTGTTAGACTGAATTTTTGGAATCAACTAATACAGATTGAATTTCACCAACCTGAATATAGGTTTTAGAATTTCTGAAGCTTGAATTCATGGCTATGAATTTGTTAATTGAATTCACCTCTTTTAAATATTGATTTGCAAAGACGTGATTTCAAAAACAATTAATTCAGATATGTGGTTTCCAAAGCAAACTGGTAAATGCTTTTTGGGCAGAATGCCATTTGAAAAAAGCAAAATGTTTTTCCACATAATTAATTCCACACCCTGTCCCCTGCCCAGCCAATCAGAAGTTCCAGTGGGCCACTGGACACTTGCCAGGTGAGCCAATCCCTTGTTGTCCTCTTGCTGCACTCTGGTAATACAGTTGGCTGTCACTTAATGATGCTGTTAAACCCTCTGTCTGTCTCCTCTCTCCCCATCTCTGTGTGACTCTGCCTTACTGCTTCTCATCTTGTTTCTTGTTCCCTTCACCGGGTTATATTCTTAACTGTGGTACAGATGTGACCGACACACGCACATACACAGGTGGGCATACACATGTAAGCCCACACCCACTCACCTCAGCAAAACACACACACCTCGGCATACAAACACACACACACACACACACACACACACACACACACACACACACACACACACACACACACACACACACACACAAAGATACACACACACACACACACACACACCCGCACAAATCAGCATGAACATTCACATGCACACCTCAGCACACACAATTATACACCTCAGCAAACACGCGTACACACACACACACACACACACACACACACACACACACACACACACACACACACACACACACACACACACACACACACACACACACACACACAAGCATATAATAATACGCTGTAAGCATATATGGTAAAATGGAGCGCACAACAAATTGGATTTCCATGTCCTGGGCTCCTCGCTCCTGTGGGTATTCTCTGCCTTTCCGCCTGCGTTAACGTGGGGCTGGCTGGCAGATGGAGATGAGGCCCTCTAATGCAGATAATTACCTGTACAAGCTGAACATAATGTTAAAATAATAAAGAAGCACTTTATCTCTCTCATCCCTCTTCAAGGCGACTCACCGGCGTTGCTCTGTGTCTGTGTCCGTGTGTCTGTGTGTGCGTGTGTGAGTATGTATGTGTGTACGTGCCTTCGAGTGCGTGTCTTGTGTGTGTGTGTGTGTGTGTGTGTGTGTGTGTGCGTGCCTATGTGTGGCGCCGCACCCCCGGAGAGCAGCAGTGTGCGATAATAACGTCAAACTCAAAAGCCTTTCCTTTCTACCTGATTAGTTCAAAGTGGAGTCCCATATTTCAGCAGGTGACTGCTCTGCGCTCCCTCTTCCTCTCTGACTCTCTCTCTCTCTACCTCCCCATATCTCTCTACTATATCACTCTCTCCCCTGCTGCCAGAGAGAGAGGGAGAGAAACATGGATGAATAAGAAACCCATATCAGAGACTGTTTGCCTTTTGTTGAAATGAAAGACTCACGGAACAAGGGGCCTCCACTCTGCTTTATTATTTCCGCCAGTGAAGAGAGGGAAGAACAAGAGAGAGAGGGAGTGTGTGCAATGTGCGTGTGTGTGTTTCTTTACGTGGAGGCAGAACAATGGGAGAATTTTAATGTGGCGAGACCGTGACAAAGTTTATTTTGACGGTTCCATGCCGTAACGAGGGGTGAATTTACCTTGCAAATAGGTTACACACCGCGTTTCCTGTCCTGCTGGTCTGTTTCATTGCAGTTACCGTTTGCATGTGTGAGTTTCTGATGCCACCGCGCGCGTGTGTGTATGCACGGTGTGTGTGTGTGTGTAAACGAAAATACCGCACCATAGCACCTTCCCGCATGCATATACTTGCAACGGTGTCCTTGGTGGGTGCAATCCAACTTGTGTGTGCGTGTGTGAGTGTGCATGCTGAACGCGCATGGAACGTGCACACAGCCGCTTGTCTTGCCTCGCTTGCCAGAGCGCTTGGCCTGATTCTCAAAGCGAGACACCATATGTTGATTGGTCTTGAGAAGGGAGGGGATGGGGGGGAGAGTGGGGGAGGAGGGGTAAGTGGGTGAGTGAGGGAGGGAGAGAAAGGAGTCAAATAACAGAAAGGGGGAAAAAATGAAGAATTACAGAAGGGAAGTGGTAATTGCTACGCCGCTTGTGCATTCATTTTCCTTTCAATGACAATAACTTGACCCAGCTGAAACCTGTGAAAATGGTTTTGCCAGCATCGTGCAGAAATAAACTTCTCGCACATAACCAGCTGACAGGGAGATAGATGCCCTTGGCTTTGTTGTAAATGCAGGGAACGCAGAAGAAGAAAGTGAAGGAGGAGGGGGAGTGGGAGGTGGTGGTGCGGTGCGGGGGATGACTACTAAGCAGACTTCAAATGTGTCTTCTTTTGGTCATCGTGTGTGTGTGCAAACACATGCTGGTATGAACAGCTGTGTAACAGGCCGCTTGTAACGATGCTTTTGTTTGTTTACCGCTTTGTGCATGAACCGCTTTGTGCATGAATTGTCCTCTGAAAGGTCTCGTGGTTTTGTGTCCGGCTGCAGGACAGGCCTCCGATGGTCTCAGAAGGGTGTAGGTAACAAGCCTGGGGCAGGCCACAGCGTGGGGGGAACAAGACACCGATGGCTAGAGACGTCGAGCCTGCTCTGCCCTCACCTCAGGTCAGGATACCTGTTGTGATGGATCTATAGGAGAACTATGATCAGAGGGCCAACACGGGCACCAAGACCACTACGATAACTGACTAACTGGTTGTCCAGGCCGGTAGGTTGAAGGTGCTCGAGATGAATCCAGTTATATAATCCAGGTTACTACGCATGTTTCAGGAGGGACAAAACGACACCTTGAAATGGATTGTAAGCATTTACGAGGATGAGCAGCTCTCTAACGGAACATCGACAATACGGAAACCTGGAAACGTACGGACACAAAGGTGTCGTTTTGTTCACTAGGGGACGGATAAACAAACGGAAGATGTATGCCAGCGCGCGCGTCAGCCTGCCCTCTACCCTGAGGAAACAATGCCCCATTGGTTCATTGTCCCCGAAGCATTCTGAATCCACATGCCCTCCCGGAAGCTGTTGACACGGATCACTTCCCATGCTGTGTTCATGCAGGCCCCCCCCCCCCCCCTCTGCCGGGCCCACCTGGTCTCAGCAGGGGCGGGGGGGGCAACCGCTGCTCCCCCCGCACCCCCACAGCACACCCCCTCCTCTCAGCTGATGCTCCGTACGCCCCAAACATGAACACATCCCGTGTTAACACGTTCATCGGAGGACGTACGGCTTTCCTCCCGGACACCAGCCCTCGGCAGAACAGATGGAGAGGAAGGATCCACATGAGCGGCCACGCATCCATATAAGAAGAACACCAACAGCAAACCAGCAGGAGGAAGGAGCAGCCCCTAAACGTGTCCCACTCTTGAGCTGGGACCACCCTACGGTATTTAAATGACTGTAAACCAGGCGGGGTGAACCAAGATTCAAACCAGAGTAGAAAAAATTATAGAAAAAATGATGTGGAATGGCGGCTTATTTATGGCGCCTGCTCTCCTCCCGACTCCCCTCCCTCTACCCTCCCTCTCTCTCCCTCTCCTCTCCCCACTGCCCTCCCTCTTCTCTCCTTATTCCTCTCTCTCCTGCTCTCGCTCCTGACAACTCTCCCTCTCCTCTACCTCTTCTTTCCCTCTCCCTCTGCTCTACCTCTCTCCCTTCCCTCTCCTCTCCTTACACCTCTCCCTTTAACCTCCCTCTCTCTCTCTCTCCCTCTCCTCTCCCGACTCCTCACACCCTCTACTCTCCCTCTCTCCTCTCCCCACTCCCTTCCCTCTTCTCTCCTTATTCCTCTCTCTCCTGCTCTCGCTCCTGACAACTCTCCCTCTCCTCTACCTCTTCTTTCCCTCTCTCTCTCTCTCCCTCTCCTCTCCTGACTCGTCTCCCTCTACCCTCCCTCTCTCCCTCTCCTCTAATATCTCGTCTCCCCCTACTCTCCCTCTTCTCTCCTGACTTCTCTCCCTCTCCTCTTCCGACTCCTCTCCAACTCCTCTCCGACTTCTTTCCCTCTCCCGACTCCTCTCCTGACTCCTCCCCCTCTCCCCAGAATGATTGATGCTAACGATCAACCCCCAAAACGTTACTCACCACCACCCCTCCCAACCCCAGCATCTCCGTTGTGTGAATCCCCCCCAGAAACCCCCCAGCATCTTCTGGACTCCAAAAAAATGTATCAATAAAAAGCGTCAGTTTTGACGTTTGCACATTATTCAAAAAATGGATTGTTGAGGGTGATTTCTCAGTGTGGACCACTTGGGTCAGGGAGGGGGATGCAGTGCGCAGTGTGAACAAGGTCTCTGGCATCCATCACGTTGACAATGAGCCTCGAAGCAATGGGGACCAGGAGAAATAACTTCAGAGAAACACGACATGGCCAAAGACTGTACTCTAACCCACATGAGTCATGGCCAAAGACTGTACGCTAACCCACATGAGTCATGGCCAAAGACTGTACGCTAACCCACATGAGTCATGGCCAAAGACTGTACGCTAACCCACATGAGTCATGGCCAAAGACTGTACGCTAACCCACATGAGTCATGGCCAAAGACTGTACTCTAACCCACATGAGTCATGGCCAAAGACTGTAGTCTAACCCACATGAGTCATGGCCAAAGACTGTAGTCTAACCCACATGAGTCATGGCCAAAGACTGTACTCTAACCCACATGAGTCATGGCCAAAGACTGTAGTCTAACCCACATGAGTCATGGCCAAAGACTGTACGCTAACCCACATGAGTCATGGCCAAAGACTGTACGCTAACCCACATGAGTCATGGCCAAAGACTGTAGTCTAACCCACATGAGTCATGGCCAAAGACTGTAGGCTAACCCACATGAGTCATGGCCAAAGACTGTACTCTAACCCACATGAGTCATGGCCAAAGACTGTACTCTAACCCACATGAGTCAAGGCCAAAGACTGTACTCTAACCCACATGAGTCATGGCCAAAGACTGTACTCTAAGGGTGCACTCACACTAGGCCATCTGGCCGTGGGCGTTGGCTGTTTTCACACCTAACCGTGCTCAACTGGCCCCATTGTTCTCTGGCCTGCACTCACACTAGGCCATCTGGCCGTGGCCGTTGGCCGTCGCAACTGTGGCCTGGCCACAGTAGGCTCTTGTACATACGTCATCACGTCGTAACACGTCATCACCAAGCGTCCGCTGCATGGACCATAATAAAGTCTGCCGCCAGTCAAAGTTTTAACAACAATGGACAACAACACAGAGAACAGAGTTCGCACTTTGCTGAGTCTGTTGCTTATCGTCTGCCCAAATGGCTAACAGACACTCGACTTCTCTATGGGACCAACGCAAACCAACAGTTGAAACGCTTGACGCCATTTTTACCGTTTAATGGGAAAGAAGGCTCGTCGCCTTTATTATGTCCATGGCCGTCGCATGGACTATACATCATCCAGCTCAGGTTGCGTAGCCGTGCGTGTGCGCGTGTCGGCTCATTGGCATCTGTACCGTGGCGGCCCGTACCTTAGCAGCACACCTCTCCCAAGTGGCCAAGTTGGCCTGGCCTGGCCAGACTGGCCACACTCATACTGGCAGATTTGAGCATAGTTAGGTGTGAAAACGGCCACGGCCACGGCCAGATGGCCTAGTGTGAGTGCACCCTAACCCACATGAGTCATGGCCAAAGACTGTACGCTAACCCACATGAGTCATGGCCAAAGACTGTACTCTAACCCACATGAGTCATGGCCAAAGACTGTAGTCCAACCAGATGAGTCATGGCCAAAGACTGTAGTCTAACCAGATGAGTCATGGCCAAAGACTATACTCTAACCAACATGAGTCATGGCCAAAGACTGATCTTTACCGGATGAGTCATGGCCAAAGACTGATCTTTAACCGGATGAGTCATGGCCAAAGACTGATCTTTAACCGGATGAGTCATGGCCAAAGACTGCATCTAACCAGATGAGTAATGGCCAAAGACTGATCTTTAACCGGATGAGTCATGGCCAAAGACTGTTCTTTAACCAGATGAGTCCTGACCAAAGACTGTTCTTTAACCAGATGAGTCCTGGCCAAAGACTGCTCTTTAACCAGATGAGTCCTGGCCAACATGAAAAGCAGCTGAAGTTGTTCGTGTCTATGAAGTTGCAGAACAATTATATTGATTAATTATGTGGAATCCACATGTTTGTTCATGTACTAATGATTTCATGGTATAATTCTTGCAGTAGGAGTTATTAATTAATATGGGTAGTTAGTTTACCAAGCACACAACGATAATAATTAATTCTCAGAAAATCCATTTGCAGTTGAAACACCCTACCTTGCAGCAGGTCTTGTCGGCTACGCGTGGCAGATTTTTCATCATCTTGACGATGGCAGAGAGAAAGGCCTTTCCGTGGTTCATACACATTTGACAACGCTGGCTTTGAAACAACTGCCACGCTTTTATTGTTCTCACTGCTTAGACCTGTCGATCTGCTGACACAGTTCTGCTATCCCAAAGTTTAGCATCCTTCTGCTTTTGTGTTTGTTTCTCTTGTTTGTGGTTTTTCTTTGTCTACAACAGCAGACAAGAAGAGGCCGTAATAACAGGAGGTGATTGCAGTACTGGCTGTGGCTCGCTTGTTTATGAACTTCTGCTTGTTAAGATCTGTGAGAGACGTCAACCAAAAAGAACACCATGAAATTGGACAACTCCTCGAACTCTGAGTGATTTCCCGAAATAGGGTTATCACGGACGGGGAGAGATGACACATAACCGCCAAAGACAACTGTGTGTATGCGTTGTGTTTTTGGTTTCTTTATCAATTTTTGTTATTTTACTTTTAATGTAATGCTTATTTTTCAGCAGAAAAACTGACAGTAAATTGCCAAAGCTCATGCTAACCCTGACCTTTTAAAGAATGTGAAACCGTAGAGAGAGACTGACAGCGAGTAAGTTTCTCTGTGTGTGTGTGTGTGTGTGTGCGTGCGTGCGTGCGTGCGTGTGTGTTTGTGTGTGAAATGTAATAAATGAAAGGGTTCAACAGGCATTGTTGGCCATACACAATGCCTCCACCATTTTTACCATGTTCTGACTTAAGCACGACCTTTGAAGTGATGGTCAAAACGGGTGGCTGTGTTAACACTGAATCCGCGCCTTTACAGTGGAGGTGGACATCTTGGTGGATTGGCACCGTTTTCATCCAATGTAGAGAAAAAAGAAAACATGTCAATTTACTGATGGCTCTATTCTTTATCCATAATAGTTTCCTACGTAGCAAAGAGAATGTGAGTCGTGATAATGATGGCCTCAGTGGCGGCAGACCTCCGTGGGTATGTGTTTGCATGTATGTGTGTATGTTTGTATTTATGTGTGTGTGTGTGCATGTGTATGTATGTGTGTGTGTGTGTGTGTGTGTGTGTGTGTGTGTGTTTTCCAATGTGTGTGCTTGCGTGTGTGTGTATTTATTTCTTAGCTTGTTTTTATGTGTGTGGGTGCGTGTTTTTTTTCTGTAAGTGTATGCGTGTAAGTGTTTGTATGTCTGTGTGTGTTGGTGTATGCGAGTGTGTGTGTGTGTGTGTGTGTGTGTGTGTGTGTGTGTGTGTGTGTGTGTGTGTGTGTGTGATGGACTCACATGTGGGGGAGGGGACTAGCAGCGTGGTCAGATGAGCAAGAGACAGATTGTGTTTTTTTTCCACAGCATGCGTAAATCAGAGGATTACAATCGGTCATCTGTGAGCAACAAGATGATGTGTTCAAACAACATGCAGGACACATTACATTTGGCCACAGATTAGATGGACATATATATATGTCTACATTGTGACATTATATAAATACAGCGACGAACAAACGGTTGATTTGATCCATAATTTCAGTTGGTGCTGAGCCTGGATTGGGATTAGAAGACCTAATGTGAGGCCGTTGAACGTAGTTGTTATGATCAATCCATTCCATGTTTACTACTTCACAAAGCGTTATGACTAAATATGAACACATTTACTCTCAGCGTCAGCATGAATCTCATGGAAACCTTTCACATTGCATTTCTCTTTTTTTTGAGATGTAAATGTCCCCTTCGAAGTGGTAATCTGAATTTAACGTAAAAACCCAAGGATGTTTCAGTCGGGGTCAAATGGACTAATGCTACACTTTTTAAATCGGGCCAGTATTGAGCGAGAACGCTGCTGCCCTAATCAGTGAAAACAGGCTGTGATGTAATCCTTTGGGGCCTCAGAACACCTTTAACGTACGTCCTCTACATGTGCTTGTTGTTTTTTTTACCACTGACAGGAATACAACTTTTTTCTTTACCTTTACCTTGAGCGATCTATTTGTTATTGTGTCCAACAAAGTCTCGCTCAAAGATAAACATTGCTGTAACATCTTGTTGTTGTGTTGTTGCAGGGATGTCCCTGTTGTTATTACGACCTCAATTCTCCTGCCCCCAAATCTGTAACACTAAGCTATGCTTTCTGCTGTCTGACACAAGAATCCGTCCTCTCTCCAGCTCTAGCTCACCTTTCCACCTCTCGTCCGGCAGAAACTCATTGAGTGAGCCTTGGCTGAACACAATAACGGTTGGGATCGAGCGAAAGGTAAAGAAACAAGTTTTACTCATATACGGAGATCTAGTATATATATATATATATATATATGTATATACTGTATATACATAAATATATAATAGAATAGAATATGAGCTTGTCTGTGGCATTAACAATCACTTTTAGAGGACGTATGTTGACGAGGAGTGTCCCCAAAAAGGAGTACATAGATGGGGCGTGTCATCCTAAAGGGATAGGCCTACATAGACGGGGCAGGTTGGCCTAAAGGACAGCATAGATGAAGCGTGTCACCTCAAAGGACTAAATAGGCAGGGCTTGTCACCTCAAAGGACTAAATAGGCAGGGCTTGTCACCTCAAAGGACTAAATAGGCAGGGCTTGTCACCTCAAAGGACTACACTGCAACCCGTTCTCATGGATTACGGCTGCACACTTGTTATTTTTTTGTCCTTTTTCTTTCAAACAGTTATATCAATACGTGGATGTGATTTTATGTTATCAAAGAGGAGGTTGTGACGGAACACGAGGATAACAATTTTATCCTGTTACTTTGTAATCATTGACATTGAAGACGAGCAATGCGAAAACATTAAGTAAATCTCCATAATCATATCGGCCTTGGCATCAGTCTCACCTCGTTGCAGACGCCAGCTCCTCGACGCTGCAGAGGAAAAGCAGGCAACGCTGATGCACAGGAGCGGGCGGACGCGACGCGTACCGACGCTAATTCGAGTGAACATTGTGGCAGACTGAACTGTCAGCTGCGATACTGCGTCACAATAATGGTTCCGCAGAAACCAGTCAGAGGAATTTCACCAGGATGGACCACTAGGACTTCCTAACTGGCTGCTGGTCTCATGGGGGGACCAGTATGTTCAATACTCTACCAAGAAGAATCGCATTGGAAGCCTTTATCAAGGCTGTTTTTATCCCCCCCTCCCTTTCCGATTCCTTGGCGTTGATGTCAATACTAATCCGTTCTCCATTGTTACACCATCATTTAATTGACGAGAAAAGGATAAAAACACACAAAAACCCAACAGTGAAAACCTTAATTTGGTTGATTGTGACATAAAGAGATTGAGTTGTGTAGAATGAGAAGGGGGGGGGGGGGGGGGGGGGGGGCTGGGGATGTTTGCTAAGTGATCTCCGTCTTGCCCCCGGGGACCAGGACTAAAATCTATTTGGACAGGAGCTTACAGGATGTAAGCCTATTAATTCCATCTGATTCACAAGCTTCACGGGAAAAAACAAATTGTGTGTGTGTGTGTGTGTGTGTGTGTGTGTGTGTGTGTGTGTGTGTAAGTGTGTAAGTGTGTGTGTGTGCGCGCTTCACCCTACCAGTTAAAATAATTGCATTCCAACCCTGTTCCGCATGCTCATTTAAAACACGTAAAACACGCACAATGCTTCCTTGTGGGTCCATGCAACCCATGACAATATCACAAATAGAAGCACAGACACACACACTCACACAATTAAATTCCGATTCAATTAGAGAACGAGGCACAGCTACTCCATGTTCATGCCCCTCGGACGTAAACTTTATATTCAAACCCGATGCTTGTTTATCTAGAATTTCCGTTGAGCTCAATAAAAATAGATTTAATAATTATATTATTAGGGTTTATACAAGACGCTAAATCGCAGCCTTAAACTAAACACCTGAACAGTGACATGCAGCTGATATTTCCGGTTGGGTATGATGTGTACAGCTACTTTTGACAGCCTTGTGATTGGCTCTTCCCGCTGAACAATGCCGATTCTCGTGTGTGGTGGCTTTGATCCAGCTGCGATAACAAATAGGGGTTGGATCATTCCAAAAAGTGGGTGCAACACTGGGGATTTTTTGCTCCATGCCATCTAATGGTGGGAGGAGATCCCACCTGCATTTATTTTAACAAAATGATCAAAACAAAAGTTCAATTTCAAAAACTGAAATTGGTCGTATTCCAACACAAATGGCTGAGAGCTGCTGTGTTGACTTCATTGTTTATATCCCATGAATACTGATATAATCAATCACATCCCCGGCCACATTTGCATATCTTATGTATTCATGAGAAACTCTGCAGTAGTGATGGATTGAACAGTTTCCAAAATAATAAAAAAAATCAATAGGATTATGGAATCTCATACTAGGTGGGATTGTTTCCTAAGCAACTCGAGTGGAAGGGAGAGGTCAGGGAGATTCACCCCTGCTCGTTCCTTCCTGAAACGTTACAGGAGTAGGCCTCACCAGGGGACACGGACACCTCCACTGAAACGCAGCGGCAGCACTTAAACAAAAGTCCCTCCGAGCCAAGAGCACAACAGAAACACGACTTGTATCGCTATTTGCGCACTGTGCTAATGTTCCCCTTCCCCACCGCTGGGTTTGATCTTCAGCACCCAGCAGAGTCTTTAGCTCGCCAAAATACCTCCTAAAACATACCGCCTTATGTCCTTTAGATACTCATGGAGCGCTTTGCATTGGCTGTCTTATTTGTGTTTGGGAACGCAAAGGCAT
Source organism: Gadus chalcogrammus (assembly GCF_026213295.1). Taxonomy (NCBI): domain Eukaryota; kingdom Metazoa; phylum Chordata; class Actinopteri; order Gadiformes; family Gadidae; genus Gadus; species Gadus chalcogrammus. The sequence continues at coordinate 2,351,008 of NC_079421.1, forward strand.
CATAGCCTCTGGTTAGATTCCCCCCCCTCTCTTCCAGTGTCGTGTCCTCTGTCTTCTCTGACCAGCCGTGGCTGGATGAATGGCCCTGCTGCGCCTCAAACACCACCAGCTCGTCCACCACGGCTCTGGAGCTGTTGTACAGCCCTCACTCGGCCACCCTACCACGCACGCACGCACGCACGCAGGCACGCAGGCAGGCGCGCACGCACACGCACCCACACTGCCCTGCCATGAATATTTAATGGTAGCGCTCTCGCCCCTCAACCAAGGGATGTTTGGACTCAGAAGGGACAGTGGGGGAAACCCGTGGATGACAAGGGAGAAGTCCTCTCCCTGTCAGGGTTACAGGGGGTTAGATGACAGGTCTGACATAACGGCCCCACCAAACGGCGTCTGTCGTCAGCAGAGAGAGACCAGATGAGATGTGGAGGGTGTGCACGCATGGAGCTGGAGGAGGAGGAGACACCTCTGATACAACACTGTACCCGTCCTTTATGGGCTCTTACACACCTGCCCACCCCGACCGTGGCAACATATTCATGTCCCATTTAAATGCGGTTGGAATTCCATTTGTTTTTGTGTCCTTGAATCTCTGCAATTTGGAAAATGACTTTAATGGATGGCAATTATTTTTCATTTTGTCAATACTGGTGATTTGTTTCATAGGAAAGGAAGGTATTCTGCACGAGATTTTCAGGGCAATAGACAAATTGACTTATGTGGTAATAGTCGGGCGATAATAGAGAACTACTCTTTTAAACGCAGCATAGTCAACTATTATCATTGTGTTTATATATACACAATTGCACGTAGAGTATTTAATGCGGTTATCGGTCAGACATCTCGAGGTAAATTACCAAACATGGTCCCCTAGTTTATAGATCAAGCGACACTTAAAGCAATCTAATGGTGGGATTGTACTAGAGATTACTCTAGTACACATTACATTAAGTAATGTGCTGTTGGCATTTCAATAAATATGTTTCACTGGGACGCGGTTTAAAGCTGTGCCACAGTAGGATAGTTTAAAGGTTTTCTTAAGGCACTCCTCTGTTCCACAGCCGTAGAAGGGCATGCATTCTGACACATGACTTACTCTCCAGTTACTAAATCTGATTTTCAATACTAACGCCAATTAGTCATTATCATCAATGCAGGTGTGCAAACTCACAACTCAATAACTTAAACATAAAGAATTCTAACCTCTACTCTAAGTTTATAATGAAACTTTCTATATATATATATATATATATATATATATATATATACATGTGTGTGTGTGTTTTTTATGTTTAGCCATTCATGACGGAATTGCTTGCCAATTAAATCCCGCAATCCAATGAATTAATTTTGAAAAATAAATCTTTAGAAATGAACAAGAACAAAATCGAGTAATTGGAAGAAAGAAATCCTCTCCCGTTTTTAACAACATTTGAAAAGCAAGTTAGTGAGGGAGACGTGTCAGAGTGCAGGCGGTCCGCCTCATAACAAGACAGGCTGAACTCCTGGCAACCCGTCTCTCCTTTCACCTGAAGCCCCGAGCGTGTTGCTGAGACGGAGCTCCAGGCGCCGTGGTAACCGCCAGCCTCCTCTTCCTCCCGCTCAGCCATCACGCTTTCATCCTCCTATCTTCCTCCTCTGTAAAGGAGGAAGATAAAGGCGCAGATTTACCCGTCAGCAGAATTGAGAAAGACCTCTTACTTGGACCCATGATAACAAAGTGAGGTTGGCTAATAATAATAATAATAATAAATACAATTTATATAGCGCTTAATATGGTACTCTAAGACGCTTAATACGGGTATATATTTACACATAGATTTAACTGTAAGCGATGCATAGAAAAAGCCAAAGGAACCAGCGCATGGATGCGATGACAACACATATATTTCACAGAATGACCCTTCGCAGAAAAAGTACCCTTTGCAGTTGACTAAGCAAACCTATTGTAGATATTTCAGCGAGACAATATCGCCCCCCTCACTTTCTAGGTCTTCATTAAGCCAGTCGTTCTGTTTATTAATTAGTATAATTAAGTCTCTTTGATGACTTACTATTAAGTCAGGTCTGAAGTATTTTCCCCATTGTTCAGCCACTACTCAGTGGTTAAGCCACACAACATTAATAATGCTAATTAAGCATTTTGACAGTTCATTTAAGATAATTAATACAAATACTAATATTAGATGGCACACAATTGGAATTAGGCGGAGCAAAACCAAATACCTCGCTGCACATGCCAAAGGGCTCTGGAAGAGGAATAGGGACGGAAAAGAGATTAGAAATACCTGTGCAGGTCTATATTTCACAACTTTCCTGTCAGAATCTTAAATTACCTCGGATATCATTGCCATTTTTCACCACAGGAAGGTACAGTTATTAAAACAACTTTCTCAATGAGCTCATCTCCAGGCCAGCCTGCGTGCCACTTTTGTTTTTTGTCTTTTTCCTAATCCAAATGTCTATTAAATGTAATTCTTTCCCATTAGGTTCTGCAGGGCTACTGTTTATAGCCTGCCGGGTTCTCCATCTTTGCCAGGCCTTAATGAGCAGAATGCTTCGTTCTCCATATAGAAATACGGCCTAGTCCTAAAAAATGATGGTCACTCGTATTCTTTGAGAGCTATAACAGGCGCACCAGATGGTCCATTTACAGCGCGGCACGCTCCCATTCCACGCCACCTCTGCTCCTCGGATAGAAACCCTGGCGGCTGAACCGGGTGGGACGAATAAGTCACTGTCTCAATCTTAACTACCAAACACATTACCCCTGAAGTATATGCCATTTGGAGGCCCGTGCTCATTTTTTAACATCTCCGAGACCGCTTAGCTTGATCCCCCCCCCTCTCCGCTGAAAGACTCCCAAAGATTAACATACTCTCTGAGTGAATAGCCCCCCGTCTCCCACAGTCGATATAGCTTAGCTTATCTCAGGAGTGCTGTTTGCTAGCAAGACCCCAAAGCTATTGGCAGCCGCGGCGGCAGCGAGTTTCCTCAGCATCGCGCGTCGCCACGGCAGCTGTAATAGACGGTGATTGCTTTGTAAATAAGGACTAAGGATGGGCAGCGGCCGCAATGGTGTGAGTGGAAGGAGGAGCGTCCTAAAGGTTCTTTCATTTTTTTCTTCACAGTCTGAGGAGGTCATTATCGTCGTGAGTAAGGTGCCGGGAAATGCACGGGCTCAATCAGGAACAGAGCCGCCCGTGAGCACCTCCTAAACCACCGCTTCAATTGATCATGAGTGAAAACATGCATCCCGACGTGGTAGCAGTGTGGGCAGGAGCACATCTAGAATAATACGTTCATCCTGCTCCGCCAGAGACGGAATAATACCTGTGCCACCAGCAGCGTGTGCTGAGCACTCCCCCCCTGAAGAGGGTGAACCGCCGGACTGCCGCAGATTGTCTTATTTATCTACTAATGACCTCCCTCCCTAGACGGTTGGTTTAACCTTCGCTCCGTACCTTAATTGAATGGAGGGAGTGAGGGAGGTGAGTGACTGAGAGAGGAAATGTGTGTGTGCGTGCGTGCTTGCGTGCGCGCGCGTGTGTGTGTGTGTGTGTGTAGCGCTGGATACATGGTAGCAGTAGGTATTAGAGTGTATCATCGGCTCTGCGCTGTGTCCAGCTGGGGTCTGTGTTTTCTTAATGAGGCTGGAGAGTGATGCGGACCAGAGCTTGTTAGCGTGGCCCGAGGGTTAATAACTGATAGACTGTCTAGCCCTGCCACGTTGGTAAACAAGGGAAGCCCTTAACCGGGACGGCTCATGCATCGCCGCGTCTGGGTTTGTGCGTGGCCGCTTTATGTACTTCGCTCGTGTTCATGTACCAAAGTGAACCACGTGCTAGCTTGTTTTTCGCCTCCTTTTGGTGTAATTAAATTTGTGTCGAGATATCCACGCGGAGCGGTGACATTTTGCGTTGTAAACACGAAATGGGTGTAATGTTGGCGTTGGCACCGCGACCTTGGACACAGCGAAGTACCTGCCGGTGTTTAATCCGCTAATGACGAGCTGCTGCCTGGGTGAAAAGACAAAAGTATTTTCCTTTCTGAAAGAGTGGGAGGAGGGCGGACCTTTTTGATTTGTGCGTGTGTGCAGGGTGCTGAAGTTTGGGCGGCATCATTTCTGAACACATTTCTCTTCAGCCCCTTCGCATGTAGTACCACTTGACTTTTCGGAAGGCGTGACTTTGACGTCGTCCTCAGCCGTGACTTTGCCTCGGCGTGTGAGGCTGGCGGAGGAGGGGGGGTGATGGAGGAACAGCGGAGCGGGAGGGCGGCCCCGGGGAGTGAGGGCATGGGGGGGGCGGTGGGCGTTCCGTTCTTCCAACCCTGCTCCAACAAAAATCTGACATAAAAATTCAAGGTGTTATACTCTACTTCCCCCGTCGCCCTTTGTCTCTCCTCTCTCCTCTCGCTCTGTTCCCGTTCTCTCTCTCACCGTTTCTCTTTCGTCCTTTTAGTCCGTGTCTGCAAATGTTTCCGGTTGAAGGGGTGTGAGTTTGCGCACGTGTGTGTGTGTGTGTGTGTGTGTGTGTGTGTGTGTGTGTGTGTGTGTGTGTGTGTGTGTGTGTGTGTGTGTGTGTGTGTGTGTGTGTGTGTGTGTGTGTGTGTGTGTGTGTGTGAAAGTGGTTTGGTACAGATATTTAAGGACCTTTGGGAACATCCTGAGGCCCTTGAACTGGCCTTGAGCCCAGCCCCCCCGGCTGCGGTATGCGGACCATTGCTGCTGGTGTCCTTGTTGCCTCTCAGCTCACTTTGAGCCAGACCGTAACCTGCACATGAGCGCAACTCATCAACCCCACTTATTTTAGCCTGTGTGTGTGTGTGTGTGTGTGTGTGTGTGTGTGTGTGTGTGTGTGTGTGTGTGTGTGTGTGTGTGTGTGTGTGTGTGTGTGTGTGTGTGTGTGTGTGTGCGTCTGTTTGAAGCCTGGAAACGCTTGGCCATTGCTTTTAGTATGGTTCTTGAATCCCTACGGTATTGTGTCTGTCGCGTTGTTTGTAGCACTGTGTGCTCATATACAGAGGATTTGCAAAAATGATGAATGTCACTGTTGTCAAAGTTGTATGTAAAACATGATGATGAATTCAAAATATATATTTAAGATCAAATGTAAAACTATCGGATTACTTTGCTTAATATAATAATAATCATCATCATTATAATAATCATTATCTTTATAATTGTTTTGACCTAGCATTTATTTTGTTAACAAAATGCTTGACCTTAATTATTTCATATTCATTTATTCATAATATTCATACATCTACAATATTTGTTTGACACATTTAAAGAGCAAGGTACTCATTTAATTGAGCTGTTTTTCTTAAATGAGTCAACAGAAGGTTGGATTTATTTAGATTCAATGCATGAGTTACAAAGTGCACACTAAAAAAACGAATAAAACAGTCAAATATTGTTATTAGTTTGACACATTAAAAGAGTAAGGTACTCATTTATTGCCCAGACATTAAATTGAGCTGTTTTTCTTAAATGACCCTCAACAGATAAAACAGTAAAATATAGTTGAACAAATATAATGAGCAGTAAACTTAAAGAATCACATGGGGTAAAATAATTAAAAATTATAAAAATAATCAAATTTGCAATGATATATAAATAAATGTTTGTATATGGGTCCTTGGCAGGGGTCTGACCGACTTTGTGTGGGAGCACAGCTTCACTACCAACGCTGGAATCCAAACCTGTTTTCTACCCACTTGAATCATGGATGCACATTCTTGTGATTTATCATCATAATGGACCTACTGTCAGCAGAACATTCAAGCTGGGGCTTTTTAGCAGGCAAGGTTAATTTCTCTAGTATCAATTAGACTGGAATTACACATTTGATCTAATAGAGCGCATCGTTAAATCAATAGAACTGCAGCGCCATCAGTGAGTCGGTTGGAGTTGGCACGAGACCAGAGTAAGTTGTTGTTAGGGAAGGACTGGTATCACAGCACAGATTGTATGTGGTGATACGAGTGGTGTCCTTACAAAGTGTTCCGCCACCATGTGTGTGCCCGTATGTGTGTTAGTGTGGGTACACTCACAGACCTGTGCACCCTGTTACCCAACTCTGTACTCTCTCACTTTAACCATCAGTTCGAATACTTTTATTCATGCTTTAATGTGCCATTTCAATATGCCATTTTAAATGCACTTTTAAACGTGTTATGGACATTGGAGTTCCAGTAAGTACCCTGTATGCCAGATATATTACACCGATGTATTTTCAGTTTACAACATATACTTTTCAAAGTATGATTTTTCAAACAGAACTTTTTAAACATGGGTGTCTTTTCCTTAGTCTAGGTATTTAGCCACAACTCTCCCTCTATCTCTCTCTCTCGCTTTCTCTCTCTCTCGCTCTATCTCTCTCTCTTTCTCTCTCGCTCTCTGGCTCTCGCTCTCTCTCACCCTCCCCTCATTAATCCCGCCCTCTTTTCTTCATGCGCTCATGCACGATTGCTGATGTAATTGTGTGCAACAGATGTCCAACAAGGTGGCAGGTGTGCTGTATTTTAAGCCCAGCGCTTAAATTCACATAATTTCTCACGGATTACCTCCATATGCTTCGAAAGATGCCATTTATTCTGACAGGCTAGCGTTTGGTTTCTGGCCTGTCTCACCGAAGGCTGGCTGTCTCTCCACAGCGATGGCCGTTGGTCTTTTTCTGCCGCGGCTTTGGTTAATCAGTGGGTGTAATATCTGTCAGAGCGTGTTGTAGGGTCGCATCTCTCTCCCCCCCCCCCCCCCCCCCCCCCCCAGCAGCGTCCTTGCAGCGCTGGATGCTGCCGTCAGCTGTCGGGCTAATTGTTTTGAATCAGGTTATTCAAAAATGCCTGTCAGGATGTCGCCGTAATATATGCTGAGCGCGATGCACTCCAGTAATTATATGGCACCGCTTACTGACTATTGCTGATTAGCGGCGGCAGATCATGTGGAATTTGGTCACGTGCCATTTCCGAGCATCGTCATGCAGCGTTTCTAAAGAGCTGCTGGGCTGTGATGTGGGGAATGTTTCATTGGAAACATTTAATCCTTTTGGGCCATCTTGGCTTCCTACAATTAATGTGGTTCCTGGCTGACTGCATTGCAAGCGAACGCATATTATTTGTAACAGTTGTTGATTATAGCTTTCTTTTTATTATTGTTTTAATCTTGGAGCAATTCTGTTGTGATTTTCCAGTAAGTACGATACCAATTTTGAATGTCAGGGGTAAAGAAGCACACTGCAGCATCGAAAAACCAATATACCAAAATCATGAACGCAGGTTGCTACAAAGGCACTTTTCCTAGGAAGTGATGAAGTGTGCATCCAATGCATCCGAATACAAAACAAGTGAAGACAAACATTTAGTCAACGATGAGGAGAGCCAACAAGAAAGTAGTCGGCTATGACAAGAACAAAGGAAGAAAAGGACCAATTGAATTGTTTGAATGTCATGTTTTGAACATATATTGGATCCACTTACAAAACAGCGCGGTAGGCTAAACGGATGTGTACTCAAAAAAGGGAATGTTCACAAAAAATCCATTGACATAAAAAAAAATACTAATCATTTTAAATTGTAGTAAACAAAATCCACCAGAATTGTGTGAACATCACACGGCTTTTTGCAGGGTGTGGGGGGGGGGGGGGGGGGGGGGGGGGGGGGGCAGGTTTACGCTGGCTTCCCTCATCATGCGCACCATCCTAACCGGAGTCGCCAGATCACTCCGCCCTGCGACGTGTCGTTTGCTCTGCTCCAGTAAGGCTTCCCCGACAGATGGTGACCCGAGAGACGTCTTATCACCCCCCCCCCCCCCCCCCCCCCCCCCCTCCCACCTCTCTGTACCACAACACGGAGTGCACCGGAGCTCCCTCAGCAGTGGCAGGTCCCTCAGCCCGTGGTCCCTGGAGGGCCCCAGGACAGTGACAAACAGAATGACACGGACCCTGCCCCCTGCTCCGCCAAAGCCCACAGAGGTGGAGCCTGGGCCTGTGTAGAGGTGGTGTCTGGCCCTGTCTAGAGGTGGAGCCTGGCCCTGTCTAAAGGTGGAGCTTGGCCCTGTCTAAAGGTGGTGCCTGGCCCTGTCTAAAGGTGGTGCCTGGCCCTGTCTTTAGGTGGTGCCTGGCCCTGTCTTTAGGTGGTGCCTGGCCCTGTCTAAAGGTGGTGCCTGGCCCTGTCTAAAGGTGGAGCTTGGCCCTGTCTAAAGGTGGAGCTTGGCCCTGTCTAAAGGTGGAGCCTGGCCCTGTCTAAAGGTGGTGTCTGGCCCTGTCTAAAGGTGGTGCCTGGCCCTGTTTAGAGGTGGTGCCTGGCCTTGTCTTAAGGTGGTGCCTGGCCCTGTTTAGAGGTGGTGCCTGGCCTTGTCTTAAGGTGGTTTCTGGCCCTGTCTTAAGGTGGAGCCTGGCCTTGTCTTAAGGTGGTGCCTGGCCCTGTTTAGAGGTGGTGCCTGGCCCTGTCTTAAGGTGGAGCCTGGCCCTGTTTAGAGGTGGTGCCTGGCCCTGTCTTAAGGTGGAGCCTGGCCTTGTCTTAAGGTGGAGCCTGGCCCTGTTTAGAGGTGGTGCCTGGCCCTGTCTTAAGGTGGAGCCTGGCCCTGTTTAGAGGTGGTGCCTGGCCCTGTCTTAAGGTGGAGCCTGGCCTTGTCTTAAGGTGGAGCCTGGCCCTGTTTAGAGGTGGTGCCTGGCCCTGTCTTAAGGTGGAGCCTGGCCTTGTCTTAAGGTGGAGCCTGGCCCTGTTTAGAGGTGGTGCCTGGCCCTGTCTTAAGGTGGAGCCTGGCCCTGTTTAGAGGTGGTGCCTGGCCCTGTCTTAAGGTGGAGCCTGGCCTTGTCTTAAGGTGGAGCCTGGCCCTGTTTAGAGGTGGTGCCTGGCCCTGTCTTAAGGTGGAGCCTGGCCTTGTCTTAAGGTGGTGCCTGGCCCTGTTTAGCGGTGGTGTCTGGCCTTGTGTAGAGGTGGAGCTTGCTCCTGTGTAGAGGTGGTGCCTGGCCTTGTCTAGAGGTGGTGCCTGGCCCTGTTTAGCGGTGGTGCCTGGCCTTGTCTTAAGGTGGTGCCTGGCCCTGTCTTAAGGTGGAGCCTGGCCTTGTCTTAAGGTGGTGCCTGGCCCTGTTTAGAGGTGGTGCCTGGCCTTGTCTAGAGGTGGTGCCTGGCCTTGTGTAGAGGTGGAGGAGCTTGCTCCTGTGTAGAGGTGGTGATGCAACACGTTGCAAACACTGATGTTGACTTACACATGGATGCCCAAAACGGAGCTCTTTTGGCCTTTTGAAGCGCGTCCGCGGGGATTCGTGGAAGGGAAAAAGGGGAGGGCGTGGCGAGGTGAGAGCGAGCGAGCGGGCGAATCAGAGGGGTCCGCGTGCAGGGAGCTTGATTAGGCGTGTGTTGCCGTCGGAACCTGGCGGCACACTTGCCAATGCTTACATCATCGCCCTAATGATGTGGCTGCAGAAGGTCACGTGTGCCTCTGTGCGTGTGCGTGTTGGTGTGTGTGTGTGTGTGTGTGTGTGTGTGTGTGTGTGTGTGTGTGTGTGTGTGTGTGTGTGTGTGTGTGTGTGTGTGTGTGTGTGTGTGTGTGTGTGTGTGTGTGTGTTGGTGTGTGTGCGGCTGTATGTGTGCTTGTGAGTGTGTGTGTGTGTTGGTGTGTGTGCGGCTGTATGTGTGCTTGTGAGTGTGTGTGCGCACAGTCCCTCTGATCACGTTCATAGTGTGAGATGAGAGCCTTTGTGTTCCGAGTCCACCTGGCGACGCCCCTGGGCTGAGTGTGAAGGGAGAGGGGAGAGCTGGGGGGGGTCTGAGCCCGTCTGAAGACAGGGGGGCAGCGGGACACAGCTGCACAAAACACTCTGAACTAATATGTACGGGAAGACAAAGAGGTTGTGAACTCTGAGTTCGCCCGCCTCTACCAGGGCTTCCACCCCGATCGACGACCGCAGTACTGTGATGCTCATCCACATTCAAGAGAGAAACGATGTTAGTTTAGGGATGTAAAAATAACAAACTAAAAATAGATCTAGATGAGTGACAAGGTGGATGGTAAGACTGGTGCATGTGTTTGTGTTGAGCTGGAGGAGAGCTAGGGGTGTGTGTGTCTCTCTTGTGACAAGACACTGCTGTTTAATTACCCTAGCTTGACAGCACTAGAATATAATTACTTGGTTTTCTGTCTTTCTCCGCTTGATTGGGTTCAGCAGCAAGGTGCTCTCATCCTGGAAAGCAGGGAGGGCGTTTGGTTCTCTGTGCGACGCTGTTCCTCACTCGGGAAATGGACACGGATGGATAGATGCATGGGATACAAGGAGAGGGATTCATCAGGGGCTCACAAACCAGAATTGTTCTTGGGTCTCTGGAGAGATTCTATGCTTTTTTTCTTTACGCACACATAAAGTGCTTGAATGTACTGTTCTTTGAACATTGACGCGTGTATAGGTTGGAAACGTGTTGTTGTTGAAGCAGACGTACAGAACGTAGACGGGCCTGGGTCATGGGTCAGCATGTTAGCTTAGTTCCGCTGATTAAATCGGGGGGCGGAAACTCAAATGTTTTAAGTCTCTAAACAATTACACCCTGGCTCAGAAGAAACGCTGTGTATTATTGTCGCTTTGCTTTGGACCCAATCACCATTTATTAATAGCCCAATTAATAAGAAGCCAAAATCATGAGGAACAAAGAGATGGGCAGCAGTGTTGCTTTTAAAAGATGAGCTATTCTGCAGCTGCGGGCTTATTAGCCAAACGAAGTTAACCAACTGGTGAAAGATGATATCATACGTATTTAGTATTTGTGGTGATGGGGTTTTATATTTAACCTGCCGAGAACGGGTGGAAATCCACCAGCTCTTTTTTCCACTGCTCGTGTCTTGATGCCTCCGTGCTTTGAGGGTAAATGTGCAGTTTGAACATGATCAAAACCAGCTAACACGTGCACGTGACACAGCTTAAGCATGGATTCCAACGGCTGCGGGCTACTGGGGAGCCCTTGGAGACACCTGGTTTAACCTCTGACCCCTTCACCCTCACAATGAGGTGGAATGTAACCTCAGAACCCTGGCTCTGCCCTTTACCAGTCTGGAGGAAATTGTTCTTTCACAGCCAGGCCACGCACTGCTCCGGATATTGTTCCACAGAGCTCCGGCTCTTTCTTTTGGTCTGCTTATGGATGTAAAATAAGATCTAGACAAAAATCATTATTTAATGAAAAATATTCAGCAAAATAGGGAATCTACAGCTATACAAGTATTTAGCACTGTTCGATTTAAAAGCAGGATTTTTTACTGAATTCATGATAAATAATTATCGTTTTCAAGAATGTGTATTTGTACTTTTTCCATTTTAAAAACAGAAATTTAAAGACAGGTTCAAGAGTCTAAGGTCCGAGCCGTGTCTGGACGTCCCCCTGGTTCAGCCCCGTATCGGAGGAGAAAAGCCCCCAGGACACAAGAGCCGGCGCCGAGATACAACCACATCTGTGTGGGGCCCGAGGCCCTAGCTCCCGGAGAGACAAAGACAAGGCCTTTAAAGTGGTGCTATCAGTACACAATCATCACACACACACACACACACACGCACGCACGCACGCACGCACGCGCGCACACACGCGCACACGCACACAATCTGATCTATCCCCAAAGCCTCAGGTGGTGACCCTGTGACCTGGCTACAGCCATCAGGAGAGCACCGCATTCCAAGGTGTGTGTGTGTGTGTGTGTGTGTGTGTGTGTGTGTGTGTGTGTGTGTGTGTGTGTGTGTGTGTGTGTGTGTGTGTGTGTGTGTGTGTGTGTGTGTGTGTGTGTGTGTGTGTGTGTGTGTGTGTGTGTGTGTGTGTGTTGGGGGGTAGGTGCAGATGCTGCGCAGGGGTCTGTGGGAACAGAAGGATGGCAGGCAGGCTGGTTGGATGGCTGACAGTTGTTTTACAGAGAGGTAACGACACGTGTGTTTAGACCCACTCCAATGCCTGTCTTTGTGTGTTTGTCCGTGTGTTTGTGTGTGGGTTGGTGTGTGTTTGTGTGTCTGTTCACATGAACAGGCATGTGAGAAGGTCGTCGCAGCACAGCTAGTGTGGGAGACTTCAGAGGGAGACTTCATAAATATACCATAGAGAGCAAGACCGTGAGGGACGGAGGACAGATGAATAGAGACAGAAAGAGAGGATGAAAAGGGGAGAGGGACCACAACAGCAATAGAGGCGAGAGAGAGAGAGAGAGAGAGAGAGAGAGAGAGAGAGAGAGAGAGAGAGAGAGAGAGAGAGAGAGAGAGAGAGAGAGAGAGAGAGAGAGAGAGAGAGAGAGAGAGAGAGAGAGAGAGAGAGAGAGAGAGAGAGAGAGAGAGAGAGAGAGAGAGATGCTCTGTGGGCAAAGGGTCCAAATGTCGGAGCATAAATTGGAACTCGTAAAAATGAAAAAAGATGAGGTCACAGGCGAGGTTAGCATGAGCGAACCCTATTGGCCGCAACCCTCGCCATCAATGTGCCGCAAGCACAGGTTCTCACCCACTCACTCACGCCCTCGCGCGCGCACACACACACACACACACACACACACACACACAATGGCGCACACACATACACATTTACTTCCAAACACACAGACAAACTTGCAACCTCAAACACATGTGCACACACACACACGCACGCACACACAGAAACACATGCACACTTGCACACACCTTCCCATGTGCCTACAAACACACATATACTTACACACATGCTCATGTGCTCAAACAAATACACATGCACACACACACACATGTGAAGGGCTGTTTCATATCACCCTTAGCACCCAATAAAAAATATTCTGAAAAATAGAGAATCTTCAACTTTACAAGTTTGTAACATTTTTTTTGGCATCTTTTAGATTGAATAAGCAGGATTATTACTGAATTCACGATAAAATAATTAGCTGGATTTTCAATAATGTGTATTCGTTCTTTTCCCAGTTAAAAAACGAAAAATTTGAAGACAGGTTCAAGGGTCGACTATTTATAGTCCGAGCCGTGTCTGGATGTCCCCCTGGTTCAGCCCCGTATCGGAGGAGAAAAGCCCCCAGGACACAAGAGCCGGCGCCGAGATACAACCACATCTGTGTGGGGCCCGAGGCTGCAGCTCCCGGAGAGACAAAGACAAGGCCTTTAAAGTGGTGCTATCAGTACACTATCATCAGACACACACACACACACACACACACACACACACACACACACACACCAAACACCACAAACACACAGAAACACACACACAATCTGATCTCTCCCCATTGCCTCAGGTGGTGACCCTGTGACCCTGCTACAGCCATCAGGAGAGCCCCGCATTCCAAGGTGTGTGTGTTTAGGGTGGGGGGATGGGGGGGGGGGGGGGTTAGGTGCAGATGTTGGACAGGGCTCTGTGTGTGTGTGTGTGGGAGGGGGAGGGTGGGGGGCAAGGGTCTGTGGGAACAGAAGGATGGCCGGCAGGCTGGTTGGATGGCTGACAGTTGTTTTACAGGGAGGTAACGACACGTGTGTTTAGACCCACTCCAATGTCTGTCTTTGTGTGTGTGTGTGTGTGTGTGTGTGTGTGTGTGTGTGGGGGGGGTGATCTGTGTGTGCACGTGTGTTCACATGCACACACACATCTCTGGGTGCGGAGGGGCATGCGGAGGGTAGGAAAGAAAGAAAAAGTAGATAAAGATAGAAAGGAAAGGAAAGAAGAGAAAGGGAATGAAGGAACATAAGAAAGTAAGAAAGAGAGACAGAGGTTTGTGCAGCACAGCTAGTGTGGGAGACTTCAGAGGGAGACTTCATAAAAATACCATAGAGAGCAAGACGGTGAGGGGAGGAGGACAGATGAATAGAGACAGAAAGAGAGGATGAAAAGGGGAGAGGGACCACAACAGCAATAGAGGCAAGACGGGGAGGGGGAGTAACGTAGGGAGAGAGGGAGAGAGGGAGAGAGGGAAAGAAAGGGAGAGGGGGGGAGTAACGTAGAGAGAGAGAGAGAGAGAGAGAGAGAGAGAGAGAGAGAGAGAGAGAGAGAGAGAGAGAGAGAGAGAGAGAGAGAGAGAGAGAGAGAGAGAGAGAGAGAGAGAGAGAGAGAGAGAGAGAGAGAGAGAGAGAGAGAGAGAGAGAGAGAGAGAGAGAGAGATTCTCTGTGGGGGAAAGAGTCCAAAAGTTGGAATATAAATTGGAACTCGTAGAAATGTAAAAAGATGAGGTCACAGGCGAGGTGAGCATAAAAGAGCCCTATTGGCCGCAACCATCAATGTGCCGCTAGCACAGGCTCTCACACACACACCCACACACTTACACACTCATACAAACGCACGCATGGACGCACGCTTACACACACAAATACGCATGCACACGCACACATGTGAAGGGCTGTTTCATAACACCCGGGAGAGTGATGGAGGAGCCCGCGGGAGGCAGAGAGATGAACTTCAAGCGGGTCTCTCCGAGCACCGGAGCCCAGCCTTGAGGTTGAATTAATGATCATCGTGATAAATGTTTGATAAGGAGTAATAGTTAGCCTTGCCTGGGCATTTGCAACAACACGGTACATGATGTCTTCTGACTTCAGTAGCGGGCTTACAGTCCACCTTTAATCACAGACAAACACTGCTGGGAGGGCTGGGAGAGGTACAAGATGAGATGGGGTGTTTCGCTCCCCAGCGATTCAGAATTATCACATATTTACTAACGCCTGTTAGAGAGGTGGTGAAGAGAAACTGGCCCGCGGAGCGTGTTGTGGGTCGACATCGACCGCTCGAGTACCAACAGTTCAACCAGGTAAACGATTGCACATGAAAGGTTACACACTCCTGTCCTCCACGCTATTCAGGAAAGGGTCGTCCGGCGAAGACTCGCGGTCAACTTTCTGATGTTCCCTCTGAGGAGCAGAGGCAACCTAATAACAGATTCCAAATAAAGTTGCTGTTTCTTCATGATTGTGTCGAAAGCTGCAGGGTAGATTCAAGATAAAGTATGCGGGAGCTTCAGACTACATTTTAAACTCGAGTGGATACCTTAGGTGGGTTGCAACGGATCTCACTGCCGATCTGCCAAAGCAATTAATTAGTACTTATTTTGCAATCAAGCACTCATTACTTCTTCCGCTGCTGTGGAATAAAGATAACATGGATAGATAGATCGAGAGACTGGCAGGCCGACAGACAGGCATATATCCCAGCCCCCTGCCCCACACACACACACACACACACACACACACACACACACACACACACACACACACACTGCTAGCTGGTTAGACCACAGTGGGCCTTGAGTGTGTGTGTTTGTGCTTTTCCCAAAGTGGAGAGCCCAACTGAGCCGTAATGTCTGCCTCTCATCCAACATCGACATCTGCATGACAATGAGACAGGTGTGTGTGTGTGTGTGTGTGTGTGTGTGTGTGTGTGTGTGTGTGTGTGCTGGTGTTCATGGGTGTGTGTGTCAGCATCAATAAGGGGGGCTGTTTCTAAGCTCAGGTGTTTTGTATTTGTTTCCGCTCCATAATGAAGGAGTAATGAGCAGTCGGACAAGCTGTTGATTACCTTTTTCCACCAGTTTGCGGAGTGTTTGCAGATGGTTTGTGATTGCTTGTTCCGGTGTGTGTATGTGTGTGTGTGTGTGTGTGTGTGTGTGCGTGTTTGTGTTTGTGTTTGTGTATGTGAGTGTGTTTGGGTTTTGTGTGTGTACATCTGCTTGCGGATCTGGGTGCGTCTGATTATGGGAGGGTATGGGTATGTGTGAAGCATATGCATGTGCATCTAATCATCTTGTATTGTGTGTGTGTGTGTGTGTGTGTGTGTGTGTGTGTGTGTGTGTGTGTGTGTGTGTGTGTGTGTGTGTGTGCGCGTGCGTTTGCGTGCGTGTGTGTGGTTATATGTATTTCTGTCTGTGCAGGAGTTTGTTGGTAAGCCAGTGTGTACGTCTTCATGTGTGAGCCAATATAGTGCTTGGCTACTTGAATCGGCCGATGTTAGCTATCCCAGATATGTCGGTATGGGGGCATATGTTTATGAAAACGTATGAATGTAATGACCTCTTTAGAAGCCCTTGCTGTGCTGGTTGATCCTCTAAGTGCTTTAAATTAGCATATCCACGTAAACACTGCATCAACAGTCCCATCCTTTTGTGTGAGGGTTAGTAGCTCCAGCCCGTTCAGTTGGTTCCTTCAGCTCATGGTTGTACTGTACTGTGGCCGTGGACCGAGGCACTGCTGGAGGGTTAGTAGCAGATCCAAAGGAGCTGCTCAACCCCCGGGATACTCCCATACGTACATCCAACCATGGCCCATAGATCTGTATTTGGAGCTCTAGTGCCAATGTGTGTGTGTGTGTGTGTGTGTGTGTGTGTGTGTGTGTGTGTGTGTGTGTGTGTGTGTGTGTGTGTGTGTGTGTGTGTGTGTGTGTGAGGGTGTGTGTTTGTGTGTGTGTGTGTGGAACCATTATCCCATGTGTGTGTGTGTTTATTAACCATCATGCTGTGTGTGTGTGTGTGTGTGTGTGTGTGTGTGTGTGTGTGTGTGTGTGTGTGTGTGTGTGTGTGTGTGTGTGTGTGTGTGTGTGTGTGTGTGTGTGTGTGTGTGTGAACCATGATCCTGTGTGTGTGTGCGTGTGCGAACCATCATGCTGTGTGTGTTTGTGTGTGTGGACCATCACCCTTTGTGTGTGTGTGTCTGTGTGTGCGTGTGTGTGTGTGTGGACCATCATCCTTTGTGTGTGTGTGTGTGTGTGTGTGTGGACCATCATCCCGCCCTGTGTCTGCGTTCATACTTACATCCAAACAGTTCAGTTTCAGGAGCAGGAAGGCGGAACATTAGCAGCCCTGTGCTTAGCATAGAGCCGCATTAGCACCTTCCTCCGTGGTGGAGCACTAATAATGCTACTGGACAGAGACGGATGAGCCGCTCCTCGGGGACAGACACATCAATTGTTCTCTCCATATAGAGCGTCCTCTGGAGTGAATCAAACTGGGGACAATAGGTGGGTTCAGCTCCGTGTGTCTGCGTGCCTACCTGGACGGGAACACTTCACAGAGTGCATTTGTCACTGTAATTAAAGTTTTCAGCGTTGGTAAACAGCGTCCCGTCCGCACCGTCCCTTGGGGGAGGCTGAGGCGGAACTGCGCGCTGCTAAAGGCGGTGTCGCATGAATAAGGATATTAATAGATTGTTTTGGCGGACATGATTAATCTCTCACCACGTGTGAGGAGTCAAACTTCCTGCCGTGACTGGAGTCGGAATCGTTGGTTTTATTTTCGTGTGCATATTTGGAGTCAAAAATACAATACTGCCATTGGAATTTTTTTTGATGTTTTAAAGGGCCAATGAACCCAAAATCTTCTTTTCTTTTAAACGATTTATTCTGTTCCTGAAATAAGGTTGGTGTATATCGTGTGATTTTTTTTTTTCTCCACCAAGCAGCTTGCCAACGCTCTGCTCTGAACTCCTGTCCTGCTCTTTTTCGATGTCGAGTGTCTTCGGGTGCGCCTCGACGTCAGCACAAAGAGACACAAAATGCCGAGAGGGTCTGCTATCAGCAGGACAGGTCCTCTGTGATGAGAGGTTCAGCGGGGACAAGGTCATTGTAGGGTCTAAACCCCGCCTCTGATTGCACTGAGACACGTTTAAAGGCAGCAATTGTTCATGTAGTTAAATGGGAGGGAAAGAGCAGCACTTTTATGATTGCTTGGTAATCAATATATCAATATCTTTGTATATTATTGCCCCCCACATCTTGAATAAATGGGGTTTGCTATGCTATGAATATACCACGTCTGCTATTGCTATTAGTACTGTGCCCATTAATAGTTAAGAGTCATGATATGATTGATAATTATCGCAGATTATTAGACACCTACTTACTTCTGAACCCACTGGACTCCAGGCAGACGAGAAAAGGCCTAAAATGGCCAATCATTTTCAGTTTTTCTGTCTTTCTTATTTTGGTGTGTGCGGAGAGGTGAGCGCTGTAGGATATGAATCGCACCGAGGTATGAATCAGTAATACAGATTAGGTCTTTGATTTGCGCAAGCCAAGAGAAGCTCAGAGCTCATCAACCAAATTAACATCAAAGTCTTCCTTGGCTGCTCTGCCAGTCGGTCTACACCAGCACTCTGTTTCATCTGGGTTCAGACACAGCGCTTACATACCTGTGCGTGTGTGTGTGTGTGTGTGTGTGTGTGTGTTTCAATAGGTGTGTGTGTGTGTGTATGTGTGTTTCAATAGGTCTGTCTGAATGAATGTGTGTGCCCACATGTGCGTCAGTGGGCGTGCGTCCTTCAGTGCCTGTGCAGCAGCGTGTGTGTCGGTGTGTGCGCGTCAGTATGTGTGCAACAGTGTGTGTGCGTCGGTATGTGTACGTCAGTGTGTGTGCAGCAGTTTGTTTGCGCCGGTGTGTGTGCGTAAATGTGCATGTCAGTTTCTGTGCGTTGTTGTGTGTGGGTCAGGATGTGTGTGTCAGTGTGCGTGCGTCGGTGTGTGTACGCTGATGTGTGTGCTTCCTTGCGTGTGCGTCCGTGTGTACGTCCGTGTGTGCATTGCTGTGTGTGAGTCAGTGTGTGTACGTCTGTGTGTGCGTCCGTGTGTGTGCGTCCGTGTGTGTACGTCAGTGTGTGTGTAGCAGTGTGTGTGCAGCAGTGTGTGTGCGTCAATGTGTATGTGTGTGCGTCGATCAGTATGTGTGCATTGGTGAGTGTGCATCATTGGGTGCGTTGGCGTCTGTGTATCCGTTTGTGTGTGCGTCGGTGTACGTACGTCAGTGTGTTGGCGTCAGTGTGTGCGTCCGTGTGTGTGTGTGTGCGTCGGTGTGTTTGCGTAGGTGTGTGTGGCGTCCGTGTGTGTGTGCGCAGTGTATGCGTCTTTGTGCCCGTCTCTGTGTGTGCGTGGCTCAGTTGTGGTAGCAGCACACCGGTTGTCAGAGCTCTCCGGTGAGGGTCCTTGATCGGGTGACGGAGGCTCTGAATCGTTAGTAAAGTCTCTCATCTTGTGTCGAGCGGGCCATGATGTCCCGTGTCTGTGAGCGCAGCGCTCACCGTTTGTTCATCACGTGAGCGGGCGGCATCCCAGTGAGGCAGGAGCGAGCTTTAATCCTTCACAGTGAGGAAGCCCCCCCCCCCTTACCTTCATCCGTTTGTTTGCTAAGATGCCAAGCTCAACAGCAGAACGAAATAACTCAGATTCCACGTAACGAATGATATCAAGAGAGGCGAGGCTCCTCCTGATCATGTTCTCCACTAACAGGACAGTAGTCACGTAGCAACGGATTCCGCAACCATCCGCGACGTTGGCCAAAGAGCAGTGGGGTCTTAGGGCCTTCACATGTGAGCATTCACATGTCAGCGTTCATACTCACATGTGAGCGTTCACATGCTACTGCAAACCTGTGCTAACATTCTACCATTTGCTGGTATATTTTCAATTTTTTTGTCTCCTGGCATGTGATTATTATTCATGGTCTCAGGAGTATGTAAATCACACTTTCATGCAGTAATTTGGAGGCACTCAGTTAACAACCCTGGTTTCATCGCTGCTGTCTTTCACAGGACACTTTCAGTAGAGCCGATAGGGGGTTAGGAATCTCCCTCAAAGGTCTTGTTATCGCGAAATGGAAGGAGAGTGCTTCTCACACACCATCGGCCACACTTTTCCACTTGCAATGCGAATAAGCTAATTTCCTTCAAATTAAACCGTACGCCTGCTGAGTCTTATAGTTCAATCTCAGGAGGAAAAAATAAAAAGATAAATGCCACATGGGATGCATGGGACCAAATCCTCATGTATCTTCTATTTCCAGCTTTTACATAACGTTATGAATTTTATTCTATTTCAGCCTCATACCGCCTTTTTAGATCCATTGCTGACAAGCGTACTCAACCGTGAAAGGTCTTCCCAGTCACATTTCTTTGTTAAAAATTAGGCGATCCCTTCTGTTTAAAGTCATAAAACATTCTTATTAACGTATAATAGTATATTAATTAACCACTATTTAAAAGAAGGTAAAAGTGTAATCAGCATTAACTAACAGTTCATTAACAGTAAATTAACGTGTAACTGATAATTAATTATCTCACTAATCGTGTTCATCATCACTAATGGTTTTCATGTAAACTATGATAGGTTGGGTTAAGACTAAATCCTAACCCTGACCAGAAAACTCTAACTAACAAGAATTTGACTACAACACAGAAAGCTTTCCCTAATCCCTATGC